>NW_014577167.1:219718-240186 GCF_000485595.1 Priapulus caudatus
CGTTCATAATATATATACAATTATAGTTTTATGCTGTAGAAGAAAAAACCTTCTTCCAGTAGTGCTGCAACCCCGAGATCAAGTGGTGACCAATTTAGCCACCCTGTTTCACTGTTTGAATTTTTCATGAAGATTGAGAATGGCTACGATTCATGAGGTTTATTAACTCAGTCACATTGCCATTGCCATTGCCGGCCCATTGGCTTCAGCAAGTGAATATATATACTATATAGACATAGATTACTCGTGACTAGTTGTACTGATAATCATAATGGTAACAATCTGCACCTGTCGAACACATTATTCATAACATGCTAACAGAATTTCCATTCTCGTTTTCGAGTGGTTTCTAGAATGTTTGGAAGCCAAAGCGCGGCCATTTTGAAAGCATGACTCACCTTCGTAGCATGAATGTTCCCCTGCTGCACCTTTTTCCCATGCTCACGCTTCACGTTCTGATCTATTAAGAAAGTATGTAAATTGGTAACACTGCAACAATATCTCGACATGATACATGAATTACTTTGTCAAAAAACATGAACATCATACTTACTCAGCACGACAATCGGAGCATGCATTTTCGTAAACTTTTCGGCACAAACGGAGCTGCACTACCGCCACCTGAGATCAATCTTTTTTTCAAATTGCAAATTTTATTCTAAACTTTCCTAACGCGTAAGTAAATCTAGTATTTACACTAAATATTAGTACTAAAACTATCTCCGCGTAGTTAAAAGTTATTTTTATTAGATACATATGATATTGACTTTACTTCGTTATTTCATAACGATGCATTATAATAATATCACCATCGTCTGCGCTGCTCACTCTGGCGATGTACGATCTGCAATTAAATGTGAAATGTGAGACTCGGCCCGAGACAGCAGGCGGTTAAATTGTACTTGCAACGTACAGTACACATCGTGAAGTGTAGTATTCTTTCAAAAAGTGCCCACATCTAATATTCTAATGACTCATTCCAACAGGCTCAGTCTTACAGAATTTTCCTATTTGGTGAGGTCATGTACATATCCCATGCATGTGATCAGGAGTAGATAATAGGGGATCCCTATTATCTACTCCTGATGTGATGTACGTCCCAAAAGAAATAATATTTTATTTAAGATTATACATTAATAGTGGAGAGCGCATACTCATCAGTAGTTTGATATAAAAATGTTTATACCCGTCTCATTTGAAATAATTTTAAGGTGGCAAATCTTTCCATATTTTATAACGTTCACATCTACCCAGTACATTTAATTATGTCAAAGTAAACATTATCAGAAGAAAGTTTTCTATTATGGACTCTTGATATTATATTGTTGGAATTATGCATTGGAAGTGCATCGCACACACTTGAGAGAAGCTATCCATAAAAAAACGCTATTCAAATGTTTTAAGTTCAAATCAATTGTATTTCAAATGATAACAGATATCCATGAGTAGACAATGGCAATCAACCTGCTGTAGTTACCAAATCAAACAATAATTTTCTAACGTGCAATAATTTTTCTTGTAATAGATATATTATCAGTGATATTATCATATATATATATATATAAATTACTTTTAAATAAATATCTATCGATTACATAGAAATTATATAGATACATATGCATCTATATTATTTCTATGATCGATTACATCGTTTAGTTTAGGAATAAACACGTTGCATGCAGGAGCATATCCAGAGAGACATGATACAAGATTGCGTGGCACAGCTTTGCTGTTGATCCCGAGCGCTGCGCGCGGATGAGACCATGACCATAGATATAGAAGAAGACCCAACACGGTCACTGAAGTACAAAGCTTACTTAGTTCTGCGGCGTTTTGTTCACGCTACATCAAGGATTTTGCCACCATCACACGTCCTCTTCGAAGGTTGACACACAAGGATGAGCCTTGGAGATTGACAGAGGAAGAAGATACTGCGTTCACGAATCTCAAAAATGCTTTATCTGCTGAGACGACCCTTGGTTACTTTGATCCTGAAAAGGAAACTGTAATCTATACAGATGGAAGCCCAATTGGACTTGGAGCCGTGCTCACCCAGAAGGAATGGAAATCCTGTGCCATTGTACTACGCTAGCTATCCACTTACTGCTACTGAATCCCGCTATCCCCAGATTGATCATGAAGCATTGGCAATCTACTGGGCAGTGAAGCGTTTTCACCTGCATGTATATACGGCAAGGACTTCAGAGTCGTGACCGACCATCAACCACTTGTATCGTTGTTCAATAACCTCTCATCAAAACCGTCCGCAAGAATCGAGCGTTGGCTAATGGACCTGCAGAGGTATCGATTTCACGTTGATTATGAACCAGGTGACAAGAACCCGGCAGACTACGGTTCGAGACATCCGAGCAGTACACCTGCAACATCTACGCTTGAGGGTGTAGACGAGAGAACTGATGGTCACATTGCATACATAGTACGCAATGCTGTGCCAAAGGCAATGACTTTGAGCAAAATTGAAACTGCAACAGTGAGTATTACTGTTATACAGGCAGTTAGCATGTGCATGAAATCAGGGCAGTGGTACAAACCTTCCCCTAGTGTCAGTGTTTCTGAACTGTCGAGATACGAGCAAATAAAAACTGAGTTGACATGCACGGCAGATCAAACTGTGCTTTTAAAGTCGAATCGTATTGTCATACCTGCACAACTTCAGCAGAGAACAGTAGACATTGCACATGAGGGTCATCTTGGTATTGTGAAAACTAAGGCTCTTAGTCAACTGGAGAAAGACCCTACAAGGTTTTCTTAGAACTTACAGATGTACTCCTCACTCTACAACAGACGTTGCACCTGCTACATTGTTCCTGAAGCGTGTGATCAAAACCAAACTACCCCAGATTGTGGAACATGACCCCATCAGTGACACAGTACGCGTACGGGACACTCAACAGAAGCTGAAAATGAAATTCCATGCTGATTCAGCCAGATATGAGAAACCTACTGACCTACAAGTAGGTGACTCAGTGTTAGTGAAAACCCCATACAATCTTGTCAAAGGTGGCTTACCATGTGTCCATATCAAACCACACCACTAACCATTACTCAGAAGAAGGGTAGTATGATATCTGCATCAGATGGGCAGCATTCTGTGACCAGAAACTCTTCATTCTTCAAGAAAATCCCGAGTGATATGGGAGTAGGCATGGAGAGAGACTGTGAGATCACAAGAGACAAGGACTTGTATGATCGGTTTGGTGTTGATCGGGCTGTTCCGCAGTCCCATTTAATGCCTAATCAGTTACCACAAGCTGATAACATTCCGCGGCCCATTGACACCCCATTGAAGTTGACTGTGAACCCTCAGACGTCACCTTTTGATACAAATAGGTCATCACCTCCTATTCCCCCAAGGCGATCAACCCGGATGAGGAAGGCTCCAGAGAGACTTGATCTTTAGAGTTTGACTGTAGTGGATGAGAATGTTGTGAAAGCAGATAGCTTACAGCAATTTGTGAAATATAATCTCCAGTTTATGATTGTAGTGGATGAGTTAACCTTCAGTGTTAATCTATGTGAGCATCAGGCTCTAAGACAGTAATTTGTGTTTGAGCAAATAGTCCAAAGTTTATTAATAGTTATTGCGTTAATTATTCGTGTAATTTTGTGTAAAACCAATATCAATGGTTATCCAGTGAGTGACTATAATTAAGCTGATTCAGTTAAAATCCACCAGGAAGGGGATGTAATGTATTGTTTCATTATATTAATATTGCCCATACTAGATGGGGCCAGTTGTTCTCCCCTCCGAAGAACCAGAGTAATGATGCGACCGCATTGTCCGTTGTTTCTTATACTTGCGTTTATTTCACAATAAATCTATGTGAATACATCACACTAGTGATGAATTCTTTGGAATGCTCTAGCGTTTCACATCGTAGGGATCACAGTTCTGAGTGTGGTATGTCACGTGTCCACATATTAATCAAATTATTAACAAATGATGCAATAATAAAATCAGGCCTCTGTTCACACGAGTGGGCTGTGAATAGGGATACATTTGTCGATTTACTACAGGTCTGTAGATTGATCGCTATCAAACAACTCAGTCCTGGTTAGAAGTAGAAGCAATTGTGATTATGGTTTCAAACTGCATGTGTTTGTAAGGGAAAGATAAGGACACACACAAAAAGCTAAATCAAAAACGCAATCGGCGTTAAAACAATCGTTTCTTTTTACTTTTCTTAATCCTCTTCACCTCCTCCTTTGCCAGCTTCTCCTCTAGTTCCCTCCTCCTCGTCAACTCTGCCGTCTCCTCCAAGTTTTCTCTGGGTGACTTGCTCGGACTAACGCCGGGTGTGACAGAGCCCGCCACCAGCGATGGCGGCAGTCGCTCGTCGCCCCAGGATACGCCCGTAACGACGGACGTGTTGTTTTCTGTCACCTCTTCCTCGTTGTCTGCGCTCGACTCTGGCTCTCTGCACAGCCAGCGTCGCTTCAGGGTCAGTTCTCCGTAAAGACGCCGCACATCGTCCGACGAGAACGCGTCTCGCCCGCCGGCAGCGACCGCTGCGTCGAAGCCCTGTGACGTCGCCATCTGGTGGCGGAACGCCGTTGCATCAAACGCCGGCGTGAGCAGTCGCCGTTTAGACAGCAGCGCCCCCTGCGATGTGTAGTCGGCAATTTCTGTGTCCTTGCGGGCAAGCAGTTTCTCGAGCTCGGTCTTCTGTCGGTGCAGTTCGCTGACTGTTGTCAGGAGAGGAATGACCATCATCTCACTTGTGCTCGCGCAAGGCAGTCTTCTGGCTGAAAATGTCCAGACAAATCTGACACTGGCTAAATTCGATGTGAAATCGATGTCCAAGTTGTCATTGCTCTGAGTCACGTTGAACGTTACACCCTCAACAACCTGCGCACTGATGACCGACTCTATGTGGTGCAATATTCTTCTCAGCGGTGCCTCCAAGTGTGGATTCATGGTTTTGGTTTGTCCTAAGATATCATCTGCTTGTGCCTTGCATTCGAACAAACCATCATTGTAAAACCACATCAAGGAATAGCTACTCTCGGAGAAAATCATCTTCACAAAGGTAGGCCCCATGCACCCATTGACCTGGAATGGCTGCCAAACAGCACTGGCCAAATCAGACTTGTGTTGCCTTCTCCACTCTATGTATTCAGCCATGATTGGCGATGTGGTGCTTATGCTTGATAATAGTTGTTTGTACTCAGTCACTTTATTATTCAAGAGTTAGTCTATCAACATGACTCTCTTCTCCTCCCCCTCCTTCTCCTCCGGTAGACTCCGCTATGGTAGCTTCCTCTGCTTGAAGACTCTCTTCCTGCTGTTTAACCTTCTCCTGTGCATCCTTCTGCATCTTCTCTAGCTTCTCAAGTGTTACAGATTTCATAGGAAGCAGTTTTGGTTTACACAGCACGAGTTTGGGTGTGTCTTCTTCGTAGAGTAGACCATGCTTCGGAAGCACCTCTTGATATGCATTTCTCGTTTCAGACATATCTGCGAAAAAGGATAATAAAATGTACAACAATACAGAAAAAATTCTATACAACCACTAGATTTACTAATGGGCTAATGATGTACACACAGGCACTTGGGCTGAAAGGGTCTATGACTATGTCCCCCGGGGTACTGCCGGAACGTACCCTGGTACTATCTAATATCATATGCCGGACCGTACCTCGCCTACTCCACTAGCGATCCCGAACCCTAACCCTAATCCTAACCTTAACCACATCAAATAGTGACCAAGGTACGTTCCGGTATACCGGACCTTACCCAGGCTACGTTCCGGCAGTACCCTGGGGGACATAGACCCTATGAGCGGCACTTGGAGTTGGAGCGTTTCAATCAAATATAATGGCTGCTAAATAATAGGCAGTGGCTACGGGTACGGTAGCCGTATCTTAATGTTTCGAGGCTACGGGTACGGGAGTCCATTCGCTTTCATACTTAACGAGACAAAGATGGCGGCGGTGGCGCTAGATAATAGATTTCGAAATAACGCCTTGGGAAATAAATTCACGATTTGAGAGTTTAGATGAGCTAGAACCCTAACCCTAACCCTAACCATAACCCTAAACCTAACCCTAACCCTAACGCCAAAAAGGGGCTTCAACGACCGACGGCTACCGTACCCGTAGCCACTGCGAAATAAATACGAAATCTATTTACTACTAGTACTAGTACTAGTAGTAGTACTACTACTAGTACTACTAGTAGTAGTACTACCAAAGTCTTAATGTTTCTCTACTCTCTTTCACCTATTATTGCCGACAATTTACTGTAAATGCCGTCCAAATGAAAACAATGTATTAATATCAAGGTGATACGATACTGGCTATAAATAATTCGATAATAAATACCGGGAACAAACATGAAATAATGAAAACGAAAAGTAAATAGCTACTTGACTAGGTTGTGCGTGGTGCTGCCACCTCGCGTTGATAATTGTCAAGTAATCTATGAAGTTCTGCAAGTGCAATAGGTTGCCTTGCGCGTGACGTCACTGCCATAATAAATGCTACCCCGCGTCATTCTACCTGCAGACGTATATCTGATCAAAGCGGAGCGATAAGCCGTACCATAAATGTCTTGCTGTGGGTATTGAATTTGAAATCTAGTAAGTGGATTCGTGCATTACATTTATTTAGCGTTCGTTGTGAAACACGTGCACGTGCACAAACTGGGTGGTATCCCAGATGATCCCTTGGATGATTAGCTTTATCTGTGACACACAGCACATGTCGTCATGAAGGCCTAGGGTGAGTACATATACGCATCGTACTTGGTGATGTAAGAACTCTATCGTTTTAGGCTCGGTTAATAATTTAGCATGACTGAATTGAAATCACAATTAACATCACAATTTATCTAAGTAAGCGTAAACAAATGGATAAAATAATATTTAGCATTTCATGGAGTACTAGCTACATTTAGTATTTTTCGGGCGTGCGTGCGTGTGTGTGCGCCTGTTTGTATGATTGAGGGCTCGCATGTGTGCGCGAGCGTGCGGTTAGATCTGGCGCACTATAGTGGGGACCCTGCTTGATACACCTCCCTTTTAATTAGGCCATATAATGAAAGGCTGAGGTCAATAACTTTTGTTGCAATTGCCGACATACTGTAGATTATAGATGTGGTCAGATTATTCATCTGTTATTTATGCGCGCACAAACGCGTTAAATCATATGTGTGGGTGCGTGCGTGCGTGCGTGCGTGCGCGTGCGTGTGTTGTTTGTGCGCGTGTTTATGTGTGCACATGATAAATGCGACGACATATTATATAGATATTCTTTAAGCATATAAATATTTTAAAAGAAATTCTGTAAGCAATAGCATATCAATAAACTAACTCGTCGAGTAATCAGTAAGAAAATCGAAACTACGAGATTTGTTAACTTCTAATATTGCTGATTGATGGTTAGTTCTGACTATTAATTCAGTTTACCAACCAAGTTATGTGACGCGTTAGAATCTAATTATATGAGTCACAAAGTAGGCGGCCGAAAAGTTCCAAATCTTTCAGCATTTCGTTTCGAATATTTCCGGATAATCCATTTGTTGTGAACCTCGATATTTGTTCTTTATCAAACTTTTCTCCGAGACGTCATTCTTTACTGAAAAAAAAACAATTACATATTTTCTTGCAAACAGACGTACTGTTGTCAAAACCCGATTAGACGGGGTTCGACAAAAATGTTAAATATCAGAATTAATTAAGGTGGGTATAACAAAGAAGTTGCGAGTTTGTCCAATTTTCCTTCCAGAAATCTGAAAGACGTGCAAGCTAAGCACCCACGCCAAGCTGGTGCACACAGCATACATTTTACGCGTAGCATGTAAATATTATATACTTTATGGAAATGTCACGCAAAAATCCATAGACGCGCACTGCAATGCGTTAGCAAACTCTGCGAACGTCTACAAACGCCTGTAATAATAGTGTACAGTAGACCAAATCACCAAAAATATGTGTATTGTGTTAGAACGCTGATTGACATAACGTTGGTTTAAAATAGAGTGTATGGCGTTTTTATCGTAGTATAACGATGCCGACGACTAACGCGTATCTGCCCATATAGTATAATTAGCATTGAAACAAAGCATATTAATGAATAAAGGAACTTAATTGACTTCAACGCCATTTTATGTAGGTATCGCGCATATTTGCGTTATGGATGTATACACGCGTGTGAATAATTAACGCTACAGTCGTGCATTGCCTGAGACTCGTTATAAAAGCAAGAGTAGTATTGCTGAAAGCAAATTCGTGTTCTTAATACGGGTGTCCGGCGACGCTACTGCTACTGCATGGGGGTCGAGGTTACCTTATCGACTTACAAGTTACAGCCCGCAACACGCACGCGCCCGCACTAACCCCCATAAACGTCCGTGTGCACGCACACAGGCATGCACGCACGCGTGTAGGCCTATATAGTGATAGCTACTATATAGTCATGTAACGATGTCACATATAGAGAATGATTCATCTACCAAGCATTTGTTCTTTGTCTATAGGCAGGGTGGGTTCGGAAACTCTAACCCTATATGGGTTGCAGCGCTGCGGGAATTTAACTTATGGGCTGTGGACGGTCAACGACTCTCACCCCGCAACAGTCAAATCGACCGCAAGAGCCGCTGAACGACAAGGTAAAATCAGCCACGCCAGTCGATAAAGAGGAGAAACAGCCCCTAGCCAGGACTGCTACGAACACTACGATCCAGGTGACACATGCAGGAACAGGTACGGGATATCGATAATTGTAATAATTGTGGTTATAATAATAGTAATAAAAAATAGAAATAATAATAATTAACTTGCTCTAAAAGACACTATATGACACTAACATTTTTGTTATATGTTTATCACTCTGTGATATCGACTTTTTGCTCCCAGCTAGTATGTCGAATAGTGATATAAAGAGCTCATTAGCCATAATATAGTGTATTCGCTTTCGGTGGTGTGCCTGATATTGATCTATCATATTAAATCCAATTACGTAGTCTGATAGAACTACGACAATAAGAATAGTATCGATAGTATTCAACCAAATGTCGGATGTAGACCTGTAGATTTTAGTCATAGAAGTTACAATTAAAATATTAATTATAATGACTAGTAACGACGAGTTTGTGTATTCGACAAACATTCATTAAACTTGCTATATATATATATATGTGTGTGTGTGTACATAAATAAATAAATAAATATATATATATATATAAGAACTTTATTCATGAATTTCCTCTACCGTTTTGCTTCCGTTACCGTTGTGCATGAAACATTTTTCATACATACAATGTGACAATAAATTAACAAACCGCATAAATACCGTCATTTGATCAAAACATTTTGATTCATACGCCCTTGTAGTGATTTTTGAGAAATAAAAAACAAAGCTAAATCAACGTTAATATACTATATAATGTAATATACTATCGCTAAATGAGCGAATGTTAATAGCATCAATACGGGTAAATTAACGGTAAACTAATCGCGCGAAACCAGATAGTGTGTAGTAACAATTAATGGCGACCGGAATCTTGATGGATTTTCAGAAGACGAAAAGCGCCATGAGAAGAGCAATCCCGAACTCGCGCCGTTCACAAACAGTTGCACGTCGCTACCGACGCGCCTGCAGCCGCCTGATTGGCCCGCGGAAACCGCTCGTTACGTCACTGCGCACTGACCAAAACGCGCGTCTCTTGTCGCGAGTCCCTCTCCTCGCTGCCTCTCCCCAAGCCACGGCCGCCAGCCCCGTCCGAACCGCGACTCGTCACCGACGCAGGATAGACCGCTGTCCATTCAGAACTACCTGGCCGACGTGCCGCGAATGCCGTCACTCGGCGAGGACGCGCTGCTGTACGACGACGATGACGGGGGCGGTGGGGGGGGGTGGGGGGGGAGGGGGGGGGGGGGGGGATCACGGAATCCGAGTCGGTTGACACTGGCGACGACGTGCCGGCGTCGGTCGACCCGTCGCTGTTGGAGGAATGCGCGATCGCTCGAACGGATCTCGAGGCGGAAATGCCGAATGTAAGCAGCAGCTGACGCTCACGATTTAATTATTAGCACGCGCGCATACAACGTGAACAGTTCTCCTCACATTTTCAACTTAGACGCATAATTTTCCTACACGCACGCACCGCACGGCACGTCACTCACATCCACTCACTCACTCACTCACTCACTCAGCTCAGCTGCACTTCACTCACTCACTCACTCACCATTCACTCACTCACTATCACATCACTCACTCACTCACCCTCACTCACTCACTCACTCACTTCACTCACTCACTCACTCACTCACTCACTCACTCACTCACTCACTCCTCACTCACTCAACTCACGTCACTCACTCACTCACTCCCTCACTCACTCACTCACTCACTCACTCACTCACTCACTGCACTCACTCACTCACTCACTCACTCACTCAACTCACTCACTCACTCACTCACTCACTCACTCACTCACTCACTCACTCACTCAGCTCATCATCACTCACTCACTCACTCACTCACTCCACTCACATCACTCACTCACTCACTCACTCCTCCACTCACTCACTCTTGCACTACTCACTCACTCACTCATCTCACTATCACTCATCCTCACAACTCACTCATCCACTCACTCACTCACTCATCACTCACTCACTCACTCACATCACTCACTCACTCACTCACCACTCACGCTCACTACTCATTCATTCACTCACTCACGCACTCACTCACTCATTCACTCACTCACTCACTGACACACAACTCACTCAACACACACACACACACACACACACACACACACACACACACAATACACACACCACACACCACTCACTCACTCACTCACTCACTTCACCCCCCCCCCCCCCCCCCCCCCCCCCCCCCCCTCTCACTCACTCACTCACTCACTCCACTCACTCACTCACTCACTCAACCACCTACCCAACCACCCACCACCTACCACCCACCCACCTACCCACCACCAAACACCCACACACTATCTGGTGTGGGTGTGTGTGTGTGTGGATGCGTGTGTGTTCGTGCGCGCGCCGCGCGCCGTGTGTCGTGTGTGTGGACCTGTGTGGTGTGTGCGTGCGTGTGGTGTTTTGTGTGTGTGTGTGTGTGTCCGTGTGTGGGTGTGTGTGTGCACAGCGGCGAAAATAAAAAAAAGAAAAAAAAAAAAAAAAAAAAAAAAAAAAAAAAAAAAAAAACAAGAAAAAAAAAAAAAAAAAAAACAAAAAAGAAAAAACCAAAAAAAATACAAAATAAAACGAACAACAAACAAAAAAAACATAATAATAGAAAAAAACATAAAAAAAAAAAAAACAACCAAAAAAAAAAACCAAAGAAAGACAAATAAAACAAAACAGACAAAAAAAAAAAGAAGAGAAGAGAACACAAACCCGGTCCGACTAATACCCAGTCCGTTTGCGTTGTGTGTGAATATGTGTGGTGTGTGTGGGTGTGGGTGGGTGTGTGTGTGTGGTGTGTGTGTGGTGTGTGTGTCTGTATGTGTGCGTGTCTCTGTTTTATGTGTCTTTCTGTATCTATGTCTGTCTGTCTGTCTGCTCTGTTTGTCTGCTCCCTTGTCTGTTTGTCTGTCTGTCTGTTGTCTGTCTGTCGGTCTGTCGTCTGTCGTCGTCGGATGTCTGTCTGTCTGTTCTGTCTGTCTGTCTGTTCTGTTCGGTCTGTCTGTGCTTCTTGTCTGTCGTGTCTGTCTGTCTGTCAGTCTGTCTGTTCTGTCTGTCTCCTGTACTGTATGTCTGTCTGTCCGTCGTCGTTCGTCGTCCGTCGTCCGGTCCGTACCAGTCGTCCGTCCGTCGTCCGTCCGTCCGTTCGTCTGTATTTCTCTCTGTCTGTCTGTCGGTCTATCTATCTATCTGTCTGTATCAATGACGAGATTGCGTTACCACCCCTCTTTCTTTCGTCGCGCTCGCTATGTATAGACAGGTAATGTTGTAATTTGATTACGTTACTCTATAGCACGTGTCACCTTCAGCGGACATCGCCGAGGACTTCGCCTTGCAGAGCGAACACATGGAGCTTGCCGACGAAATCGCTGAACCTCCCGTTTTTCATCGGCGACACAAAATGTGAGTGCGATAGAATGTTGGATTGTCGCGGAATGATAGCTGCCGCTGCTGCTGCTGCTGCTACTACTGCTACTGCTACTGCTACTGCTACGTTCCTGACGCTACCGCTACCGCTACCGCCTACCGCTACCGTTACGCTACGCGCTGACCGCTCGCTACGCGCTTTCCGCTACGCTGACGCTACCGCCTTACGCTACCGCTATCCGCTACGCTACCGCTACCCGCTAGCCGCTGACGCTACTGCTACCGCTACTGCTACTGCTACTGCTACTGCTACTGCTACTATTGCTGCTGCTGCTACTACTACTACTACTACTACTACTACTAATAATAATAATAATAATAATAATAATAATAATAATAGTAATGACGGTGATGATAATAAAATACAAAATATAATCAAAAGCCTATTCGAGATTAGCATAATTAATTTTTTTTTTTTGATAACCCACGAAGTAGTAGTTGACGAGCCGACTTTTGGCAATTACCACCACCATCCCCACCACCACCACCAGCACCACTCCCACCACCGCTACCGCCGCCACCAACAACAACAACATCATCATCAACAACAGCAACAACAACAACAACAACAACAACAACAACAACAACACTACTACAACTACTACCATTACCAACATATATGCAATAGGGGGCTTCCAACAAGAGGTTGTTATTCTTCAAACAGGCATCATTGTGACAGCCGAACATGTCACTACTCTCTAACAATTTTTCATAAATAAATCTCTACCTGGACAATCGCATATAATCGAGTTGTTAGGCGCCTGCAGCCTTTTTTGATAGAACGAAAGTTTGCTAACACCGTGTGCTTTCTTCCTGAAACCAATAGGCATCTCACTGCTAGCATGACGGAATTCTTTTACATCCTAGATGAAAAGATTGGAATGGTGAGTGCATTATTCAATAGCACAATATAAATATATAGAATTTAATGAAACACTTGACTAATTGCTTAATGACCGAAGAGGCCACTGCTATCAGTAATCATCGTCCATGGAATCATACTTCGCTAACGAAGACATTTCATTGTGGACGGCCGTGCCATTCCGAGAAACTGGCACGCGTTATGTCGTGCCGTATATACTCACGCTATCTGAGACGTAAACGAACCACGCGCCTGTGCGTGATTCAGTGACACACTGATCTCTACTATACTAACTACTAAGACTAAGTTATAGTATAGTAGAGATCAGTGGTGCGTGTCCGTATATCACGTGGACTGTTGCTATGGAAACGGTTAATAAGAAATACGGACGTATACTTATGCGAGTACAGCATCGCCTTCACGTAAGCAAATTTGATTTATAGAACGTATATAGTATCCAGAATAGCCCCACAGCAAACTACTTTTTAATCAATACCACCCCTATACAGCAGCTCAGAGGAAATCGCATGTAATATATCAGCTTTAATGATCCAGTACGTGTTTACAGGGGCGTAGCCAGCCTTTCCAAGAGGGGGGATTCCTTCCAGGAGAGGGGATTCCAAACCTACTATATACTAATAAAACTTCGTTAAAAGTTTCGTCTCATGCTTTTATATACATACTGTATGAGATATGTGCTATTTTGATACAAACCAGGGTGGATTCCGGAATGCCTGGAATCACCCCTGGCTACGCCCCTGGTTTATATTGTGTAGTATTACAGCTATCTTGCAGACATATAGGACAATATATAGTCGAAAAAAACTTATTAAATTCTTATATATGTAAACGTAACGAAAACCAACGTTCAACATATGTTATAGCCTACGACGTTCCGTCGACACCGAATTCACGGTATCCGCAGGAAAGCATAGATGTGCAGATAATAAGCGCTGTCGCAACATACGAAGAGCCGAGTTAAACAATATAGGGGCACAAATTGCTTCTAGATATTACATCGACACCAACATATTATCAGGCGTGAATAACAGCAAACATTGTATATATACAGCTGTAATATTATACAGGCGCGATTGGGCGCACGAGGCACACATGAGTGAACCGCCGTGATCGGCACTAACAATTCGCTCTATATTCCATATGCCTCGTGCCTCTCGCTAATGTTCGATGTTTCTAACTCCGAGGGCCGACTTCTGTGTACGCCACAGAGGCTCCTCCGCCTACTGTCACTGTTTTTCTCCTTTTCGGCGGGACCTTCTAACATATTCCGCCAGGCTCTACTGATATAATAAGAAAAAGCTCTATGATGTAATAAAAAAACTCATCCAATTTTTGGTCGTTTACCAGATTTAACGGGAAGTTGCGGCCACCCAGAGATAATACGCCACTATCACGGAAACGAGTATTGCTGCTTGAGAAATGCAGTTCTATTATAGAAGCCTTAGAAGTATTTATACAGTTATTTCGAACTTTCAAAATTTCAGGGCGGAGACTACGAATCCGAGGATGAGAGACAAAGTCGGCAGAGCGGACTTGGAATAATATGAACTATAGCGCAAATATACGGTTTAATGAGGTTCCACGCGCACGAAGCCATCCCACTCTTATCGGAGTAACAAGTGCGTAGTGCGCAGAGGAAGTCTGATACCTTTCTGCTCTCCGCGCGCATGCAGCACACCGCCGACCGCGTGGCATTTAGAAAGCTGCTGTCAGTGTAAACCAAAGGCGATGAACATCACGGCTATAGGTATAGTGCACTCGATTTTATTTTCATGATCACTCGTCTAACGTTACACAATACGTATTTCTCGAACTAAACAGCAGGTTGGCCGTAACACGAGAGTGATTCTGCTGCGTCGCGTAGCAACGAGCGTGCAATTGATGCAGTCGGCTGACGGCAGTTTGAATCGGCGTTGGTGACAGCGACAGTCAGTTCAACTGCCAACTGAGAAATGTCAACAAAGAAATAAATAAACAGGATACATGGGCTACCGCTGCGAGTTGAGTTTCCTGATTTCCTGCTTCGTTTAATTATTCACGAATGTTAAAAATGTTCTTTCGACTCTGGTCAAGAGCAGATAATAACACATTATGTGTTATTATCTGCTCTTGCTCTGGTTTATATGTCTGGGACCTCAAAGCGAACAAAATGTAATATCGGAACGCACAACGTTAGACAGTGGCACGGTTATGGCAGTGCAGGGTAAACACATGTGGGCCTGTTAGAAATATCGTCTGTGTCGACAATGCTCTTCGTCTCACCCTGCACGCCTCGCCTCGTCGACGAAACAGCGGCAGTGTGCCCGGCTACATCGGATTTTCCTTTCGCGCGTCTTGCCGCTACAAGAATACTAATTATAACGACACCGCGTTAATCACGCGACTCTCAAATCACCGCTGGCCAATATTCGCGCATCTTTTCACGGAGGACTCGCGTGCTCAGCATCGAGAGACGATACCCTGCGCATCGGCGTCTCGCGGCACGCACGGGAAATCGTCACCGAGTCGAATAACTCGAAGCACTCGGCACTCGAGATAATTATTGGCCATGGTGATGAGTGCAATCGCCCGCGGATAAAGAACGCTGTAATCAGCGTCAAAATTAATTACGTGCTTACATTCACGATGTGCGCTGCCCTGCAGGTAGTAGCTGGGAAGCTCACGTATAGTAGCTGGGTTAATATAGCCGGCATCTGAGATCGATAACTAACAAATCGGCCGGGAGGCACTGATGGCAGAAGCGAGCGCGACGAGGCATACATCAATAGTATAGAACATTCCCTCACCTTCACCTGGGCGGACGACCACCTCCGACAACCCCTACGTGGGCGGGCGGCAACCTCCAAGTGGGCGGGTCGACAACCCCTACGTGGGCGCGGTACCCTTCCTAAATGCGGAGGAGGGGGAGTGGCCACCAACTAACGTATGAGAACGACCACTTCTAGATGGACGGAAGCAACCACCCTTACCTGTGCGAGCGTCAGACAACTGATGACGTCACATGAAAAACTTTATTACTTCTTCGAAGCGGATTTTAGATTTAATGATGACAGCAGATACGTTTGCTGTTGTTCACCGATTTAGCATACTTGCCCGATGTTGACATTTAGAGCGTATGCAACGGTCGGCGTTCTATCCTGCTACCGCACACATATGGCCGGGTACCATATCAAGCTTCATCGTGGCAAACCTTGCCTTGAATGTCTGCCGAGACCTGCGCTACTGTAGCGTAATGCACTAGTCAATTGACACCCCCACCCCCGACCCCCGGGACGGGTGGGGGAATTAACGGGGATATGCGGGGGATTTAACGCGCATTTGACAGCGTAAATTTACCGGGGGGGGCGGGGAATTTAATGCGTACCTTGAATAGCGGGGCATATATAGCGGGGGATTTAACGCTGAACCGTTAAACAAGATGGCGGATCTCGTGCGAAAGAAAGTAAGTTTAAATCTTTATGAATCTTTAATTTATTATAATATACCCGACGATCCGCAGTATTTGATGTCTTTTATGAGAGAGTTTAAGGGTCTAAGATTTAGAATTTATTTGGATTACCTGTATTTGCGAGCTATTTCGATATGAAAATGATATAAACATGTGAGTTTTCGTTCTGTATGTCAGACGAATTCGTTTTGTATTGTAGATTCTCTTTCAATATGGAGAGCCAAGAAAGATATTAGATATAGGAGATGAAACAGCTGAGTTAAATAGGTTACTCCGAAGCGATTTTAATATCGCTAGAGAAGAGGGAAATATCGTCTTGCAACGGTTTGATGAGACATAGAGTGAGCGGCTAGACATAGCCGAAGAGGAAGAGCTTGACGACAGAGCTAAAATACGTGCGTTCGTCCTGCTTCGACAAAAAGATGTTGAAGATACAGCAGAGAAAACTCGGACACCTGTTGTGCAGACATTTAGACAGGTACGTGTTTAGGTCCTCACCTGACATCGTCAAGCTGAGCTATTAGCCCATGTGGGTCGCTCTTCCGTCGTCCGTCCGTTCGTCCGTCCGTCCGTCCGTCCGCTTCGTTCTGTTCGTACCGTCCGTCCGTCCGCAACATTTTGGCTACGCGTCAAACGATAACTCCAGGAACGTATGACCCACACGTTTTGGAAATTGGGCTATAGTTGTTACTTCGCTATGCTCCCATATTAAAACGTCGCCTCATTTGGAGCACGCCAGGTCGACGTACTTCTCGAGCCACGGCATATTTTTTGCAAAAAGCTGGGAGATTGCCATAGTCAAGTTCAGGCTTACACGGATTTTGCTATTTTGGTATGTGAATGAATAAGGCGCTAGGGGTTTTCGCATATTAGTAAAAATTATGACCAAATTAGTACGGCTGTGGGGGCAATTATATATGCACTATTATTATAGACACGGAGATAACAAACAGTAAATGTCGGTGTCACACTCGTCTGGTTCGTTTTACAAAGATATTTCATTTAACAATATCTTTAATGCAAAATTCTTGCTATGAACCATATATTATGATTTATACCATTATTATTATATTATTATTATTGTGATATAATGATTTATTGCTAAGAAACATCCAAAGCGGGTCTTATAGCCCATCTAACCGCTCACAAATTTGATTCATTTTTGTTTATACAAAATTTTATCTATAATTTATATATAAGTTCATTATTCTATATATTTTACATCAAAAATTACACATAATTTATCAAAGTTATATATGGGAGTCCTCAATATATACTCTTCGTTCTATCATGTACGTCGATGTTGTGTTTTCGGCATTGCGCATGTCATTCGATTGGCACTGCGTCGCTTCGATTGTGGTGGTTCATGCGTGATTTCGACTTCTTCTCACTCACTCAATTTGTGCTGAAGCAATTGTAGTAGCCGCCAAGCAAGTCTATGTTGCTGTTATTATTTTTGTTCTATCGTGCTTACGATTTTACAACTCACTAATACCGGATTTTAATAAATAAGAGATCGGGTGTGCACAGGTGCCAAAAGTTATATTCATCTTACCTAAATCATAGTGTGTGTGCGTGCTGTGACGTGCGTGGTGCGTCGCGGCCCTGCCGCCGCGCCGCTCCGTGCGTTGCTTCGTGCGTGGCGTGCGTGCGTTGACGTGCGTGCGTGCCGTGGCACGTGACGTGTGTGTGCTGTGTTGTGCCTGTGGGTGGTGTGTGCTGTGTGTGTGTCGTGTGTGTCGTGTGTTGTGGTCCTGTGTGTGCTTGCTATGTACTGTATGTATTTTGTATGTATTATGTATGTATGTATTGCGTGTCGTCGCGCGCCGTGCATCGCGCTGCGAGTGGTATAAAACTAGTTACAAGTTAATTATATCTTACTATAAAAGTAAGATCGTCTGTCTGTCGGTCTGTCTGTCTGTCTGTCTGTCTGGTCTGTCTTCTGTCTGTCGAGCTATACGTTTCCGCATCGCCACTGCTCAACGGATCCTATCAAAACTTGGTGGCGAAATTCTACAGGTCATGACACGTTGATGGGCCTTTTTATTATTCCATATTTTAATTGTGGTTTATCCAGTGGTTCCACCTTTCCTGTATGCATGGGTCTCACCAGTGCTCCCAAGGGGGCATGGTTGTGTCCCGAGTGTGGGTATTAATTAATAATAGTATAAATGCAGAAACGCATACGGTGCGAAGGGAGTGCAAAAGAATGATTCTTGCAGCCAAGTCATTATTATTATTATTTAAATATCGATTACTTTGATTGTTATTGTCAGCTTGATTTTTTTAGGTGTTAAATAAAGAACCACTGGAAAACATACCAGTAGAGTGGTCTCGCATGAAGTCACGGTTTTTCCAGTGGGCCATATTGGAGTACGATAGACGACTAGTACACATGCCCAAGCAACCTATCCGTAAACTTCGCCAGCCGTCGTTATGCACAGTTGAATTAATCATGATGAATTTTTGTGCTATTGTTGGAAGTGGTAATCGAGGGGAGATTGCTCAATATTTGCTGTCAAATGTTTGCCAAATAATATGTGCTCACCTTTTAGTATCCTTTGTAAATAAAAAAGTTCTAGAATTGTACAAGGATTTCATTCTACTTAATTGCAATACATAAAATATTCATAATATTATATTAGTATTTCTTTCGTATTTATATATATATGTGTTAAAAGGATGCATGACCACAGTAAGGTACACACCCAAATGTGAAAACAATAAATGATTTTAACCGATTTATAAAAGCATAAGATTGCAGGTGCAGTTTTCATTCCAGGTAGCTATTTCAATATAAACAAACTCAAATCTAAAGTAGTACCAAACTGCATGATTCCTATTAGCTATTTAAAATCTCACCTTGCAGTTTCTCACAATACTTGTATGCACATTCCACGTAGTTATTTCAATATAAACAAACTCGAATGTAAGGTAGTACTAAACTGCATTATTCCTATTAGCTATTTCAAATCTCACCTTGCAGTTTCTCAAAATACTTGTATGCACATTCTAGAAATATATCTGGAAATATCATTCTGGAAATATATATCTGGAATATATCTGGATATCTGGATATATATATAATATATATATCAGGAGTAAATAATGGGAATTTTCATTATTTACTCCTGATATATGTCTAGAATTTCTGGATATATCATTCCAGAAGGATATTCTGGATATTCCCGCAATATTCTGGAATATTGCCGGATTCAAGAAGAAATGCCTACATGCGTGTCGCGTGTGCGTACGCACAAAATGTACGAACACCCCACGCACAAATTTATTTGGAATTTTTTATTGAAGCGTGCGTTGAGTGCTCGTACGTAAATGTTAGTGAATACCGGCTAACGCAGCGCTAGCATATAAAAAAAAGTAGGCAGAGCTTATTTTGGCCAATGGCAGGACACCTTACATTGTTTTTGCCCAGGCATCTATAAACAAATATAAATGCGGTACGAGCGAGCGGCACACTAGTATATTCATACTGCGTTTGATATACTGCGGTTGAAGTATAAATGAGCTTATTTATTGAAATTTGTACACCCAGTGCTTGAGGGTAAACATAATGAAGTAATACTGGTAGTTAATAAACGATAACTTTATTGTTTTGCAGTACAATCGAAGAAGTGTCGAAAGCTAGGATGCTGTGTTATATAGTGTTATGTTTCATAAGTTGACACACACTAGTTTCTATATTCAAGAAGTGGCCGCATAGCCTCGTCGTGCCACAGAATTATCGACATCAATTTTAGAGGTGTGTGCAGACGTTGTACAAGCCACATACATGGGTCGGTAGACCTAAGTAAACGCTATGCTATCTATCATGAAACATGGTTCAAATTGAAACACCCAATAGTTAACTGACTTCTCATTTACATAGCTTCTTGTCTCCCAATATCATTTTATATATCATCTGACAGATGTGTAAGTGTGTGCGTATGTGTGTGTGCGTGTGTGCACGTGCTTACAAGCGTGTATATATTATGTGCGTGTACGTGCGTGTGTGTTTGTGTATATATATATA
>NW_014577167.1:240196-245639 GCF_000485595.1 Priapulus caudatus
GTGTGTGTGTGTGTGTGTGTGTGTGTGTGTGTGCGTGCGTGCGCGTGCGTGCGTGCGTGCGTGCGTGTGAGTGCGAGTTATATAGTTAAATAGAAACTTTAAATGCCATTGTACGTTGTTATAATTACGTTTACCCGTACGTTTGGAATAAAATACATGTAGTGTTATACGTGTAGCAATATTTTCACTCAGGTATATCTCTAGTATTCGGTATTCGATAGCAATTTACATGCTCAAATTTTGTGCGTACGCATGCTCTCAGCTGTGCGTACCGTATGCACGTAATAGAATGTTTTTGGCGAAATAGAATTCTTTTTGAATACCACCTATATCCCTGTTTGTGCGTACGCACGATATTGTGCGTACGAACTCTTCTTGAATCTGGCCCAGCTGGTTCTTAGGCTATCACTTCGGGCCTAGCGCCATAACAATTAATTTATTGCGATGCTCTCACCTCCTCCCTCTCACAATAATTACCTAGAGACTGCATATTGTATGCTTAATACATTTAGCTATGATAATACAAAGACAAAGTAACAATTCTCACTTCAGTTACCCTAATAAGTATAAACAGCTTAAACACACAGTTGTTAGTGTAAATTCAAAACACTATTAATAATGACATGTAGGAATGAGTCATAGAAATTGAACTATCTGTATAGTATTCACTCCAGTTACCGTAATACAATATACAGTGTATAAACTATCAAAATCATTACACTACAATCACCAAACAGCATTTTTACATCTGATTTCTGGTGTTTGAACATCCCAGGAATACTATAGCCTTGAACGTTTTACGCCAAAATCTGAATTACGTTTATTGTTTGAATCGACCAAAACACCGGGGCCACGGGGGTGGGGGTTTTAACTATGAAGGTGCCCCCGGGGACCGGGGAAAATGTCTAACTTTAACACTACCTAAACGTTAATTCCCCCGCCCTGTCCCAGGGGTCGGGGGTGGGGGTGGGGGTGTCAATTGACTAGTGCATAAGCCCCAACTGAAGTAACGTTCGTGGCAGGCTCTCCGTATTGCGCGTAGCTATACAATATAACCGGATGTAGATTCATCACTGGTTTCATCTAGCGATGAGACAAATTAATCATACCGCTGGCTATCGTATGGTAGGCCGCATTGCTTATTATTCGCCCCCAAGCCGGTGTATAGTTATCCTTACATCGAGGCCGTTCGTAATACCAGGTAACGGTTGACGTTCTCTCGAACGTAAACCTTGAACTTGTCTGTTACCCTGTCTCGCATGTGACTGTGTGACTCAGTGCTGACGTCACCGGTGGTTATCGCATGAGGTCGGCATGTAAATCCATCGCTGTGCGTCGGCAGGCGTGTATGACCGCTAGGTAGCGGCCGTCGGCAGGCGTGTATGACCGCTAGGTAGCGGCCGTCGGCAGGCGTGTATGACCGCTAGGTAGCGGTACACGCCTGCCGACGGTTCCGTATTGTAAACACACGCCGCGTGGATCTATTGCCATCCAACACGCAAATGATACGAAGGGTTGCGAGCGGTAACACGCAATCAAAACACGGTGTCACGCGACGCAACGGCCGTCGCACAGAGAGACGTCGATTTCCACGCAGGTCTTTCCCTTAATGCGTTAGCCTATAGCGCCATGTCTGCATGTACAATCGTTCATGGCTGATTACCAGCACCTGACGACCTACGGCTACCATGCACCACGTCGTACCTGATTCGATATTCACTGTCACATCCAAGTGTCATGCAGCGGCCAATAATCACAACAAGATATGTTTGCCCATCAACGTAGAATGGAGACGTGGACCACGAGTGTGTGCAACTCGCCAGTGTAACGTACCATAGACACGCATTTGGTGCGCTCTTGATGGCCGTCACAACATCCCCGTGGTCATCGTCTGCCGACGGCCGCTACCTAGCGGTCATACACGCCTGCCGACGGCCGCTACCTAGCGGTCCTCACTATCGTTGCCAACGAAGCGGCTACACGCCATGAGTTTCACGCACACTCTAGTCGTGCTGCGCAGCACCGTACCTTATTATATTCAACACAGCAAAACACTTTTTACACAGCCTTAGAGAATAAGAGAGATTGGGTGAGAGAGGGAGAGCGTGAAAACGAAGGAGAAAGATGGAGAGAGAGAGTGCGCGAAAGACACAGAGAAAGCACGCACGAATGATAGACAGACAGAGAGAGAGAGAGGCGGGGAAAAAGAAAGAGAAAGGAAGAGAATGGGAGAGAAGGAGCGAGCGAAAGAGAGAGAGAGAGAGAGAGAGAGAGAGAGAGAGAGAGAGAGAGAGCGAGACAAGGTGTAAGGCTTGATGCTATGCTGAGCTCGCGCATTCTCTCATGTGATGAATCTACAGTAATACCTCAACAATTTCGCAAAACGCACTTTAACACCAGAGCCACGCCATTCGCGTGTTACAGCTCGAGATCCACTATAAGGCGATCCGGTGCGTCTCTGCCTACCTGCGTCACAGCGTTCGTCTGCCACACTAATGCAGACGCGGTTCACTCTGGCGCGATAATGTGCTTTAATAACGTGCATGATAAGACGATGAAGCCCAATGAGTAGCAATGATTACAGTATTTAGATCACACCCATTCCCCGACATTTTGACTATGATTCCCCCTCTCTGGCAATTTACTCCCTCTCCTTTCCTCGCTCCCTCGCTTCCAATACCCATGTTTCTATTCATTATTGTTATAGAAATTAAACGCAAGCGCGATTAAGGAAGAATGTACAGTTCATAGTGCCAGTAATTCAAGTACATGGCATTGTTTATATCGTTTAGGAAAGTTAACTAATATGACTTTTTATAGTTTACATATAATATTAAAGATGACAGTAACAACTGTTAAACTAGAGGTTTTCGAACATTCATGTTTAATGATGTCAAATATACAGTTGGATGAATGTATACAAATGAGAGTGTACCGTGACGTGACCGTTCCTATGGCGAATAAAACTGAAATATTGTGGTACGAACATAAAGCTCGATTTCACGATTGTCGGCTGGCTTTGCGTTCAGCTTAGAATTATTGTTATAAGTATATAGCAACAACGAATTAAAAACGAATATTCTTCAATCTATTATTTTAAAAACGAATTATCTTCAATCATGGCTTAATCGCCCTTAGTAATGATCAAAATAAGGCATTATATATTAGGAGAGATTCTCTTCTTGTCTTCAAACAAGGCATTAATTTGTTCTTAACCACAATCAAAATCTCAATTTTGCTAAAACGACAATACCAAGTTCAACGCAAAGTTCAAGGTATTTGAATTCGAATTAGACAATAGGCCTACACATGGACGTGTGCATGCAGTGAAAATGTGTGTATGCGAGGTACCACTCATTGAAATGTTAAAGGTGAAGACCTGTGATAGACATTCATCATTTAGCGCTATTGCTCGCGGGTCTACCATCTACCTTAAACGTATAATGTTTAACAAGGATCGATTTTTCCTGCCAATATATACTGCAGATGGACTGTACAGCCTGCAAAACATGAACGTAATTTGGGAAATTTCTCTTAAGGAACATGAAGGAAATCTGGGTTCGAGAATGCCCACCCCTGGACATTCTCAAAAAAACCATGCAGTAGTTCGTTGAAAACGGACATGTACATGCAGTAAACGGACTACGCCATAAATGCTTATCACGAGTACCGGACAAGCTAGCGCACCTTATCAAGTGTAATGTGAGATGATCAGGACAAATTAATTCAGTTTAATTTTAATATGCCTCTCTGAGTATGAATTCTTCTGTTCGACTTGATCTTGGTACATCGCAATCCTGTTACAGTACAGGGAGATTCGGCGGATTATAATCTTTTAATTAATTTATGTAGATAGATATTTACAGGCAGCGGATCCTGTTGAATAGAAGTCTGCTTGTGCTCTGTGATTAAAAAGCGCTATTTCGACACGATAACATTTTGCTTGGAATGTGCAATATGTGGCAGCCCACATTATAAGCATATATATATATATATATACCCCAAAGTCTGGAGAGTTCCGAACAGACATTTGCAGAATTTCAACTCTACACGATTAGCATGTCTGTGGATGTGTTCGTTTATATGTATGAGTGTGTTAATCATATTTTACGTTCCTAGAAATGCACCAGAGCAGGACGTTCTTAAGAAGCTACTATGTTTATTTCCCACGCTGATTACAACCAGTGTAGACCATAATGACGTCTGTATAGGAACTAAACTCTAATCAATATGCATATTATAAACAAATATCATGTAAAATAAAGTTTTTCGACTCTTGTTTATAGAAAAAGTATAATTACATAAATGATTACGTATTCTATACAGCCTGACTAGCGTAATCTAGAATATTCATTAGTGCTAACAACTTCAACCATCAGAATAATCTATTCATTTAAAGAAAATGAAAACCAGTAACATCGCATGTAAATATACAACAAAGATAACTAGAATATTATAACTTACCACAGTTCACAATTGTCAACAAATAACGATACCAAACACATATTAACCACCATTATTTGTGGAGAAATGTCATTTCGAGCAAACGTAATACATGCGTAGAACTAATTTACTGTACAACTGTTGTTAGCAACGATATAACATGTAAGAGAATAAGTTAATGTACGTTTATAATATAAGATTGTGTCGTGAGTGCTGTATCGTGTCGTGTCTTGTCGTGCCGTGGCGCATCGCGTCGTTTTTTGTTGCGTTGTGTTGCGTTGACGATGACCACGGGGATGTTGTGACGGCCATCAAGAGCGCACCAAATGCGTGTCTATGGTACGTTACACTGGCGAGTTGCACACACTCGTGGTCCACGTCTCCATTCTACGTTGATAGGCAAACATATCTTGTTGTGATTATTGGCCGCTGCATGACACTTGGATGTGACAGTGAATATCGCATCAGGTACGACGTAGGGCATGGTAGCCATAGGTCGTGAGGTGCTGGTAATCAGCCATGAACGATTGTACATGCAGACATGGCGCTATAGGCTAACGCATTAAGGGAAAGACCTGCGTGGAAATCGACGTCTCTCTGTGCGACGGCCGTTGCGTCGCGTGACACCGTGTTTTGATTGCGTGTTACCGCTCGCAACCCTTCGTATCCTTTGCGTGTTGGATGGCAATAGATCCACGCGGCGTGTGTTTACAATACGGTGCTGCGCAGCACGACTAGAGTGTGCGTGAAACTCATGGCGTGTAGCCGCTTCGTTGGCAACGATAGTGACTTATTATATTCAACACAGCAAAACACTTTTTACACAGCCTTAGAGAAAAAGAGAGATTGGGTGAGAGAGGGAGAGCGTGAAAACGAAGGAGAAAGATGGAGAGAGAGAGAGTGCGCGAAAGACACAGAGAAAGCACGCACGAATGATAGACAGACAGAGAGAGAGAAAGAGCGAGAGAGAGAGAGAGAAAGAGCGAGAGAGAGAGAGAGA
>NW_014577167.1:245649-258446 GCF_000485595.1 Priapulus caudatus
TATGTTATGTTATGCTGTGTTATGTTATGTTATGTTATGTTATGTTATGTTATGTTATGTTATGTTATGTTATGTTATGTTATGTTATGTTATGTTATGTTATGTTATGTTATGTTATGTTATGTTATGTTATGCTATGTTATGTTATGTTATGCTATGTTCCATTGTGTTTTATGTTGGGTTCATGTGCATGTATCGAGAAAAATACAGTCTTACAATTACACGGAGAGACCGAGGAGAAGTAAAGAGGGGAGGGACGAAAACACATGGGCTCTGACAAAATCATACCTGGGCTTAATCCATCTCAGATTTGAGAAGGCTTAGAATTCGCGTACGTTAACGACATTTTCAATCTTTATGTGTTAGTGTCACCCGATATGTAATTACGAACATTTATGCACGTATTAAAACATTTTATCTTGTTACCTGCAACCGGCCGTAGTTACACCAACTTTACTGTAATTGTACCAAATTACTGTTCTTTGCAACTGCCCTTATCCAACGTATATTCTTAACATGTTTGAGTTTACAACATAGAAGCTAAGGTAAAAGTACGTTGAGCGTAAATAAAAGTAGCAACTCTATACGTTATTTTCCCCATTTTCATTCTGCGATCGCCATCGAGTCCTGTAGTCACATTTTTGTAGCAGGTCGCAGCACACGACCACGCGAGCGTTTACCTCGCCCATATCCAGCCTGTTCTGCTAGCATCTATGACCAATACGACATACGCATATACGCTCTCCTATGACACTATTTGTCATAGGAACACATACAACAATATTTGTCATAGGAAGGACCATGTGCGCATCATAGGAGTTTAGGAGCGCTATTATGAACGCAAGCAGTGAATTTTAGCTGTAAAGCGGAACGAAGTTGACTCGCCAATATTTGTCATAGGAAGAATACAATGGCTAAAATTCACTGCTTGCGTTCATAATAGCGCTCATAAACTCCTATGATGCGCACAACACATACAACAATATTTGTAATAGGAAGAATCTTCCTATGACAAATAGTCTCATAGTAGAGCGTATATGCGTATGCCGTAGTTGTCATAGATGCAAGCAGAACATGTTGGCCATTCGAGGTACAGTAGAGCAGAAGAGAGAATCGTTGGGTCCGTGAGAGCCAGTTAGAGTCTAACGCCAGCATTCATTGTCAATCTGAGTCTTCGTCGATGAGCCTCGTGTGGCCTGTAGTGACGTAGATTGGCTGCTGTGTTTCAGTTGAGTATGCGATGGGACACTCGTTCATCAAGATCGACTGTAAATCAAATGGCGTAAAGATAGATCCGATGGGCTATGTGACCATACTAAAGAATATTTACTGTATATCTACTCGCTACTCCGCTCGCGTTTCAGATATGTTTGTTGGAAGGTTTGGAACAGCTTTGTAAATGTGGTAAAGCATTGACTCAATAAACAAATGCAAAAGAGGAGGTGGGATATTCGGTAGATCAAAGCACGTGGCGAAGAAGAAAACGTACACGCTTATACACCGCGCAGGTAAATTATAGCGATTTCCCATTTGTTAATATATTACCACGCTCTCCTCGCTTTCTGGAAGTCGCCTGAGAAAGAAGCACAGTGGAGCAACCAGGAAGTTCAAGATGGCGACGATGCGCATCACCCTGCATGAAGATGATGTGGTCAATGATCTCTTACAACAACGGCGTTACGATAATGCAATAATTATAACGTAAATGTGTAAATATTATCCATATAATAGGTTCCAGTGCGACATAAGTATAGGAAATATAAATATATACCATGAGAACCCTACAGCTTCATTCAGCTCGCCTCCCACACCAGGTCCTATATACGAAAAAAACACGAAAAGTCAACATTTCAAATATGATTCGATTTTTCCTAAATTTAAATCGTTTTCATAGCAAATATAATTTTTAACCAAAGCAGTGACAAATGTTAAAATCACGTAGTTAGTCCCTTGGTTGTTTGTATTAATATAGGTTGTTAACAATGATCAGCCTACAAGTCACTTTGTGTGGACAAACCGGTACTGTCACCCTGCACAAATACACAACAGTTTGCAGTGTGCAGTGTATTTCTACCCAATATATATATACATATATATATATATATATATATATATTCTCTTGCATCTCGCTTACACTGTTAGGTAATGATCATTTGAAGCATCAGGTGGTGTTGGGATTAGGGATCACGCAAATCACTATGAAGTCACTCAGGGAATTGCGCACGGCAACGCAAGTAGTTAGTTACCTACGGAGTACGCAAGACACGATGCGGTCTGGCCGATGGCGTACACGCTTCCGTATATGCTGACGTAACGCACGTCGACGATGTGACCTAGTAGCGGGATGATCGACGAATCGACGATACCTACAAGATGGCGAACAGTCAGTCCATGGGTGCCCTGAGTATGAGCACAGTCGTCTACGCTGAGCAGGTGCATCAGGATCGCTATATATACAGTTCGTGGGCTTTCGAGGGGGCAAGCGATACACACACGCGCACGCGCGCACACGCGCGCACACGCGCGCACACGCTCACACACACACACACACACACACACACACACACACACACACACACACACACACACACACACACACACACACACACATATATATATATATATCTACATATATAAGACAAATTTGTCTTTATTAACTTCTGATAAATATATATATATGTACGGATTATGGATTTAAGTCTATAAAATACTTGGAATAATAAATGTAGAATATAGAACATTACGACAGAACCTACCGATTCCCAAGCCGACGCCAAAGTGCGGGATGAGAAGATGTGCTATTTGCGTCGCAAAGGGAATCTGTGCAACAGTGGAAATATGACAACGAGTCACCACAAACTCCATCTACGAGGCAAGCTACAGTTGATGAGTTAAAGGTAACGTGACTCGCCAATACTTTAGGGTATATGTATACGTTACAGCTAACGTAAACAATAGCAACCACTTAATATCTTTTCTGATAAACCCATTGAGGGTTTCGCAGTGATATCAACTAAATTCATCCGTCGCTTGAGCAATAAATATAACACACGAAAGACGTATCATAATGTATACTGTAATAATTAATCCCTTCGCATCGCAACGGGATTTCCGACTTGTCGGTATTCGGTCACCGATCGAGGAAGTACAGGTAACGCAATGTCCAGCCTGTTCTGCTAGCATCTATGACAAATACGACATACGCATATACGCATATTAGATTCTTCCGATGACAAATATTGTTGCATGTGTTGTGCGCATCATAGGTGATTAGGAGCGCTATTGTGAACGCAAGCAGTGAATTTCATATGTAAAGCGGAACAAAGTTGACTCGCCAATATTTGTCATAGGAAAAATCTTCCTATGACAAATAGCGTCATAGGAGAGCGTATATGCATATGTCGTATTTCTCATAAATGCAAGCAGAACATGTTGCAATGTCTCACCATGACGAGGCAGCACCCAATAATGAGTACGGCCGACATTGCGCATATCCACCTGCCGAGCTTGAACGCGACGATACCGAATAGGTTGGTGCCGAGCAGGTAGCCTATGCTGTCTGGTAGGAAAACCGTGCCTGCGTCCGAAAAACGAGCACGTGTAGACAATGGCGATATAAAGTGCGATTTGAGCGTCGCGCTATGATTTACAGGCCATTTCGGCCAACTGTGTGTTTCGTTGAGTTAGATAGATGTTTTGTGTTTGGCAGACTGATTTCTAATAATTGAATGCTAACTTTTGTAAGCAAATGACTGCAGCTCTTGCCGGACAATAAGGAAAACTGCACAAAGCAAGAATAGGCGAAGTTTTTTTGTAGCGCCACGACACACATCCGTTGTCAATCATGGCATTAGATTCTCCGCTGTATATAGCAGAACGTATATTGAACTTATAAACGTAATGCCACATCATCGTCACCTATCGGTGCATGCGTACCTAATTGCCACGTCGGCGGTTGCATCGTTTCCATCAGCCAGATTGGTAGTGTTGTTTCCAGAATGGCCATGGCAAATGTAGAAACGCAGATAATTGCTGTAATATAAATGAACGAATATGCCACGTATACGATGCGTACGATCTGTCATAAATGTATCAGTTAAAATGTATTTGGTGTATTATCGATTAGAAACCCGAGTAGATTGACGCCACAGTGTTGTAGTTAAACATGATGTAGATCGTTGTGTGCACAATTATAGTGCCCATCGTTTGCCTATAGCCGTTTCTCCTTCTTAAAGGAATGGTGCGAATACAGGCTGTCTTAGTGACATGCGTATACACGTAATGGAACATGCAATGTATCATGATGTCACTGTTCTCACTAGCTGATATTAAAATGTATGGATCTTTGGCGAGCTCGAGTAGTGGCGCCCCCTCTGTTCTCACTTTACTTTCGACTGATGGCTGCAGAATGACGGCCTGCAAAACTGGTAACAGTACAACTTTAACAGAGAGTACTCAACACAATATCCTTGGCGAATGATAAAATCAATCTAGGTCTTTCAAAGGCTGCCATTTAGGCTTATATTTGTAATGCTTAAATCTATCCAGTATTATCAGCCAGCATTATCTCGAATTTAGCCATAAATATATGTGGACTAACAACATTATTATCGTACACTAATTACAATTACATTGTTGATGTATTTATAGAAATTACCTCCACCAAGAAGTCCAAGGAATATGATAAATATAAACGGTGCCGTCTGTCCAACAAAGTCGTACATTAGACTTCCAAATGGGTATCCGACTGCAGCGGTAATCAATAATCAATAATCAATATTTATATAATAGAAAATAAAAGCGACTATTTGAGAAAGACCTTCTCGCATTACGTCACACGGTAGTTAGGTATTGTTCGCAAAATCAATAACATAATCGCGAGCAGTTTATTGGGATTCAGGACCAAAGTAGTATACAGTTACTGGACTAACATAGTAGTTCTTATAATAATATAGAATATCACTAAACGAACACGCGCGCGCATCAACACATGCACCACACTCGCGCGCATACGCGCACGCACGCACACACATACGAATGCGCGTACAAGCGCGCACCCAGTACCTAAAACTCCGGCAGCCATTCCACCGAGAGCGATTCCCATCGCCTGGCTTCTCTCCTTGTCATCCTTATATCTATCCGCCAGCATTCCCAATCCTGTCGATCAACGAAAAGAACGGGGATCACTAGAACACGTAAAGCTTGCATGCAACTGGGAAAACCAATTTTACTTAAGCCTAGCGCAGACCTGAGACTTTTTTTTATGCAACTCGACAGCGATTCTAGAATCGCTGTAAAAATTGCTGTGAAATCGCTACGTCTGCGGGAACGTGCAACTGCAATCCGTAGCGATTCTGGTCGCTTGCGACGAGTTGCAAGAAAACAAACTGTTTTGATTTTGAGCGACTCGTCGCTCCCAATCGCTTCCAAATTGCTATAGAATTGCTTCGAAATCGCATGTGTGCGCACACGCGGCGACACATCGACCGATCGCTTGCGGTTGCAGGTTGTAGCGACGAGCAACCAAAAATCGCGGGTCTGCGCTATGGTTTGCGCTATGCTTTACTGTTGACGTGCGATTACTTGCAATCGTCTGGTCGGTGTACATGCACGTAATCGGAATGACAAGCTCTCTCGTGTGCTGCTAGTTTAATCGAAATCTACCTCTATCATACGGGGAATAAAACGTACAAAATGTAATATTGTCCTAACATCATAAAGACCTAACGTCGCTCATGTTATATGCATGTTATATGCATGATTTCCTCGCCTGTTATTGTGCGAAAGAGAAACAATATCCAGTCACGCCATATATCGCCGTCACACTACAAACGTTTCATGAAAAACACATATATCAAAGATCCGAAAAGCTTTAACCGAACCACGTGCCACGTAATATAGCCTAGGTTCGAGCAGCACACCAAGGAACCAAGGATTCACTGTCCTTGCCTCATTCTCATCGCCATTCAGATTTGTTAACGACAATTACCGGGTTTCGCGCCAGTTTACGAACGTAATTACGCGGTATGGCCGGTCACCTGCGATCGCACTGCACGCCGAGCCGATGCCTTGTACGCTCCTAGCGAAGAACAGCCAACCGTACGACTGAGCGACGGAGAAAACTAGAAAAGTGAACCGGTGAACGACAATCATTATGATATTCATTGCTGAATTCCGTGGATGTAATAGACATGGCGCGGGAATTTCGTGTGCAATATATCCATAAAGTTTCTCCTGTCACCCTCGATAGGAACACTATACAGTTGTGCGTAATATGAATGTGTATTTACGTGTGTCGTGATTTTAAGCACAGAATATATATGAGTAATATTACAGGGGTTAATATGTGGTTTACTTACTCATTGTAGATATGATCAGAACGATCACTCCTACGAACATTGGTATTGTATATCCGATTCTGTAAAGCAAGATGATTAAAATTATCATTATTAATAATTCTGAACTAATAATTCTTTTTAAATAAATCCTAATATGATGGAATTAAATTCAGTGGAACGGCTTGCAAATGTAACACTCTCTCTCTTCCATTCTTCACCAAGACATCGCCGTGTAGAAAGAAACAAGAAGGGATGCGTACAGCGAATACATATACCTGCTCTGTTTTGCTGGCTGCATGACGACGCAAAGCTATTGTTTCTAACAGTTATCACATTTTTCTCATCTATTTTCTTTATAATTTATAACCGAGCGTGGATTTCCGTTTTATTTACTGTAGGTCTAATCCACTATTGGAGCTCTCCGAAGCGTAGTATTGGCGGAAGTAAGGGCTCTGGGTATAGCCAATTAAGCATAAACGACAAGATTAGATCGCACCAGCCCACAGTGGCTAGCTGGAGCTGCATCAATGATTGATACAGCGCGCCACACACGGGCACACTGTTTTGTATCTGTAAAGATTCAGTTCTAAAGCTGCACTGCAACAGTTCGCATCACTTGTAGTTTCTAGAATACGGATAAAACAGTAGAGGCGCACATTGGCTTTTATTATAGTAATTCAACAGATTCGTCGTACGTACGTGGTTTTAATGATTTGACAAATTCATACTCTGCTAGCCTGATTCCGTGTTTCTCTGTCTATGTTCCCGTATATCCAGCAGAACTTTACGCCAACACGATATCGTCTCTAGGTGTATATCCGTATATGGATAACCGATTACATAATGAATAAATTACCCTGCTTCTGAACGGAAAACGACAAATCGGTGCACGAATCGCTCACTTTCCGCTATTCATTACGTTAGTACGTACGTGAGCTGGATTGATTGTAAATTTGCCGCAGCCAGTAATGGGAACGAGTGCGTAGTCGATGTAAACGTCATATTATGTGTATTGTAATAGGCGTGACGGCCCACGCAGCATACGCCGACGCACACATAACGAGCCGGGAGAAACCAACCGCCAATGCTATAATTGCGCGAAAATGGACTCAGCCGGCAACGAATATGAAGCATACAAAAGAATGTGATGTAATTTTGCCACAGCTGAACGGGCAGAGATAAGAATGGAGACGGCCGTATCTATAGTAACGTCTTCGCGCCATTAGCTGTTTTTATCGAGAGCTTTGCGCGGCTTAGCACGACCTGATAGCGGCACAGGTTTGAGTTGGCGAAACCATTGATGGATTGCAGAATGAAATCATATAAGACAGAGCGTATCGCAACGTGGTAGCTAGCAGACGAACAAATATGAAGGCCACCTGTAACGGAATTGCTCCACGTTCGAGCATTACGTCAGAACTTCATTTTCAGCATTTACTCGTTATTTCTCTATTTCGTTCGTTCTTTCATATTATCTTTCTTTCGTTCGTTCAGACGGGCGTTCGTTTGTTCGTTCGTTCGTTCGTTCATTCATTCGTTTGTGCATGAATTCATGCATTCATTCATTCATTCATTCATTCATTCATTTACTCACTCATTCAATTATCTACTCATTAATTCATTTATTCATTCATTTATTCGTTCCTTAACTCACTCAATCAGTCATCTACTCATTTATTCATTTATTCATTCATTCATTCATTCATTTATTCATTCATTCATTCATTCATTTACTCAGTCAGTCAGTCATCTACTCATTCATTAATTAATTAATTCATTCATTAATTAATTCATTCATTCATTCATTTATTCATTTATTTATTCGTTCGTTCATTCATTCCTTTATTCATTCGTTTATTTATTTATTCATTCATTCATTTATTTATTAATTAATTAATTAATTAATTCATTCATTCATTCATTCATGCACCTTCATTCATTCATTCATTCATTCATTCATTCATTCATTCATTTATTCATTCATTCATCCATCTATTCGTCCATCCATTCATTCATTCATTCGTGATTTCACCAGATATGTACCTACGCCCACCTATTCGTTAGAGGTCCTACGAGCAGATTAGCAAATAGCTGAACGATGGCCTTCGATGAGAACAACCAGCCAACCTGGCTGTTCTCATTGCCCAGGTCGTCATTCTGGTCGCCGATCGTGGCGTTGTGAGATCTGATGGACGTCGAGTTAGCGAGGCTGGACGGATTCTCTGTCGCGTCGTTCGAGTACACATACTCTCTGTGATGCTCAAGCGTATATAGGTAGTCCGGTATGATGGGAACTGGCAAACGGTAAAGTAAAGTATCAATAGATGAGTTGTTCGCATGCGCACGATCAATCTAGACTATAGTAATGCTAGTTACTAAAAGCTAGCAGTCGGTTTGTTTTAAGTTACCATTCGCCATGGTTAGTTTTATCCGAGATGAGACATTTCCTCTTATGGCTATTTATGAACACGCAGCACCAGCTTACGTGACCAGGCGCACGTGATCCATGGATGCCCGGTGACTCACGATACTGCCATATTTTTCTTTGTCAAACAGAATCTTTCGCATCTATAAAGAAAGCGCAATAACAGATGCCGAGCTCTATTATATTTGTATAAGTCTGGAGCAACGAGGCAAGCATATCGTTGATGCGCATGCGTCAAAACAAAGAGCAGGAGTATAGGAATGTGTCGTCACTCATACGCGTGGTGATACACGGTGGAAGGACAGATTGGCTCTGAAATCTGCCAGAATCTGCGTGTAATCGATATTTCGCTAATAGTAATCAAGCGTGCCCCGTGTGTCACCGATTGCCGCGAATAATCCCACGGGGGATGCACACGCGAGCAAGTATCCCCATGGTTTTACGCCCAAACGCACTCGGGCTCTCTTTATCCCCATTCATGCTCTTCTTCTGAGAAGAGTTCCCGAACCTACGTGCAGACTTGCGTTCGTACAGAATAATTATTATCAATTTCAGAGAACAGTGTCCAATTCTACTTGGAGAGATTTTCGTCCCGGCAGAGTATTACCGCACTGTCGGGAAACGCCCAACTCTACCTGTAGAGACTAGACTCCCTGCATTAAGTATAGTAAGGTGGTCCCCGAGTATTAAGTACCGTGTGTGAGTTCACGACTGGACGCTCTTATGCTTGCGTGTTTGCGACGTATTATCGTATTCTGCGAGAGGTTTCCGACAGTCTATACAGTGAAACTTGATTCATTGCAGGGTATTATCTTACTGTGGCAGGAGTATACTCGACTCTACGTGTAGACTCGTCCCTGAGTAATCGACGAGTAATCCTGAGTACGGGAGTAATCGACCCTTTTGTACAGAAACCCGTGTCCCTGCTGAATATTTTACTACTTTAAAAGGCACTGCATGTAAGAGGAGTAGTTTATATAATTATACAAATAGACCTGAGACTCTACAGTGTGAAATCGGAAGAAAACATTCCACTCGCCACTCGGCTGCCATGTCTAACAAAGATAGCGACGCGAATTAACGGCGAAACCTTTAACTAAAAACTGCGAACACTACGCCGCCGCCGCCACCGACGACGACGACGACAGCGACCGTGACGACGAGGACGCTGACGACGATGACGACGACAGCGCTGACGGCGACGACGATGACGACGATGACGACGCTGACGCTGACGGTGACGCACCTACAACCGTATAAAGCATGTTGTCGAGCAGGAGAGCGAGGAAGACGATGAAGAGCACCATGCGGCGCGACGTACGGCCTCTCTCCAGCAGGCTGTGAAACGTCGGCGACTGGATCGAGCTCACCACGCGATCCACGCACCTATTCATCCCGACTGGTGGTCGCTGCTGCAAACAGTACGGAGTGCATGCATGCGCACAGCCTGTTCTGCTAGCATCTATGACAAATACGACATACGCATATACGCTCTCCTATGACACTATTTGTCACAGGAAGATTCTTCCAAGGGACTTCCACACTGTTGTATGTGTTGTGCGCATCATAGGAGTTTAGGATCGCTATTATGAACGCAAGCAGTAAATTTCAGCTGTAAAGCGTAATAGTAAATAGTAAATAGTAGTAGTGTAAATAGTGTCATAGGAGAGCGTATATATGCGTATGTCGTATTTGTCATGGATGCAAGCAGAACACGTTGTGCATGCGCACGCGTGTCCACGATCTGTGGGAGCGACGGGCTTAATGTGAGTTGCGTGCGCGCACTCATTTTTCAGATTAGCAGGTACGTGAGGCAGAATTCAATACGCAAATCAAGAAAATTAATGAGCGAAACCCCGACACAATAAATATAGTTTGAGAGAATGGGTTGAGGATCCACACGCGAATGTATTACGCTTTCACTTGACATTTTCTTCAACAGTGCATCGCAGTATACATAGATTTTAACATAATTCAGAAATTTAAATTTTTACATATATATATACATATATACATATATATTCTAGCTATTACAGTATTCCCAGTAATAAGAAAATTACGAGTTGATGTAACTAGCTTACCTTAAACCTCCCGAGTAAATACTGATGCAGCCGTTCTCGGGGTTACGGCTTCTTCTCTTGTCGTCCGGATGAGGAACAGGCACGGTACGCTGGGAATAGGGATATTACGGAGAACTAGGAGGGATATCTGCGCAGTGCACCGTAGCGACTACCATGACGACCCAATGAACGTATTCTTCTACGAGGAACAACGATAACATCCACGGCCCACGACGACGGCAGCAGTTCGACTCCGCAAGAAACAACTATACCTTCCAGACGCTTCGCGAATTTGCATATTATTCCGAGGGAAGCACGAGCGGACGTGGTGACGTGCTGCTTGTTTCTTGTGAGTAGAAAATCACGAGGAGGCCGCGGCGGCGGCGGGAACACTGTTGCGAGAACAAGTTCTCCCAGACGACTTTCCCCGTCAGGGTGGCCAATCGCCGAGCTAAGATGCGGTGACGTCATACGGCACGAGTAGTTTTCATATCACGCAGGCTGGGAACCCGCGTCGAGCTATCTGGAAATCTTTCAACCTTTATAGATTGCCTATTATTGTAGTAATGAGCAATAAGAGTGTAATAATGTCGAGCCAGACGCATGCTATTAATGAAATGACGACATTAAGATATGACGCGATATCGCTGGGCGTAAAAAGCATTAGGAATCGTAGAAAAAAATAAGCAACCTTGTTTAAAAATCTGACGAATTGATGATGAAAAGATTATTCCTGCACTATCAATGAATCACACACGGTGGCGCTGCATGCAGCAAAGAACAATGCTGTGTTTCGACATGAGAAAATTGATGATCAAATATACGGCTGCTTGATGGCAAAGTTCAATCAGCAATACAGCTACGGCCACGTAGAGTTACAAGAATAATAGATACGCCGCAATAACACCGGCAGACGAGGTCATTATATTGTCTCTCTCGTTGACAAGGCTCCACGACAGTTTCATGCCCAGCAGTTTATTACGAGGTTGCGTCGTAACCGCATGTGACTGATCGAGTATATTGACAAAATATATTTCTCATTAGATGTTTAGAATAAGGCGAAATTCTTAATTAAATTTTAAAAATACCGGGCAAAGAATAATAGCCGTTGCTTTGCCAAAAACGTCAGCATGGGCACGATTTATAAAACTTAACTTTACATCCGACTATCGCTAACTATACATAGGTTAACCGCACAAACGTCAGACCACCGCAAGGTGACCGCATTACGTATCGTCTTCACGTTTCCTTGTCGCGGGGCGCTATCGTCTCGGGCAGACCGTTCATAGTTAGATGTATGCACAGCGCACACTATCAATAAATTGCTGCTAGTCGCAGATAAGAGGATTCACTGTCTTTGACAGGTTCCGAATCGAAAAATTCTGTCGGTTGTTTAAGCTTGTCTTTGAAATTCGCCTTAGTCACACATCCGGGCTTTCGTTCGTACGGCATCGGGCCCATTCACATGGAAAGCATACTTTTATTGCTGTCATTGTCGGCTAAAATATATATACACATTGTCGCATTGTCGGCTAAAAAATATTCATACGAAGAGAGACGTCTGGCTTATACACTCAAAGCTCAAAGCATATATTTCATGACTCATACTCCCAGACCACATAGTTCAACCTCATAGCTAAAAGCTTATAGCATTTATCTCATAGATCATAATTATATACTCCTATCCACACGATAGTTCACACTCCCACCTCAGAGGTGAAAGCTCATCGTTTGTGTACCACCAAACGTACCTCGTGCGTAGCCTATATATCATAAATTATAGCTCGTGTTTATATATCATAGATCACGAAATGTAGCTTGTTTTATGTCATAGCTCATAGCTGATATATATATATATATATATATATATATATATATATGTGTGTGTGTGTGTGTGTGTGTGTGTGTGTGTGTGTGTGTGTGTGTGTGTGTGTGTGTGTGTGTGTGTGTGTGTGTGTGTGTGTGTGTGTGTGT
>NW_014577167.1:258456-268873 GCF_000485595.1 Priapulus caudatus
AGACATAAATTGGAGGAAAATAGGTCGGCATAATTTCCTATAAAAATACATATTTATTTTTGTAGGCCTATACGTAATATATAAATAAATATATATATATATATATATATATATATATATATATATTTATATATATATATATATATATACATATATGTAGATATAATACATATATACATGTATATATAATATGATGCAGCCGATGGAGAGCTAAATTTTATCGACGGTTTATGATAACTGCTAGAAAATCAGCAGCTATAGATAAATAAATAAACCGACATAAATTCTTATTCTGCGAGCCATCCCTAAGGCGCTTTTCATATTAAGTAAGTCCCTCTAATCCCTAGCTTTGCCCAATTTCCCTTTAATTGCTGAATTTGCCATTACCGGGTTCTCGATCTACTAATCATTCACCGGTGTATGGAATGCAGCGAGGGAGAGATAGAGTGTGTCAAGACCCGCTAGTCATTGTCACACTCACGGCTATGAAAGCTATGTGCTGAAGCCATAACACACGCCGCACGATTCTCCATTAGTATACAGTAAACTCGCCGCACGTTTATCTTGCTCGCGCAGTCTTCGTCCCACTTTTTTTTTCATTACCGCGTTGAGAAACGCGTTTTAATTGCGACTCGCGCGCCACTGTCGCGGTCTATATCCCACCTCCCTCACGCATTACCCCAGAAACCGGATCACTATCCAGAAATCGGATCACTATGCTGAAACGCAGTTCCGTTTTATTGGACCGTCGGCCATCGTTCGCCAATCCCTGCCGCACAGGGGCAGCGGGAGAGAGGTCTTGTGCCGTACGAGGCCGGGCGTCAGGTGATCGTGGCCATCTATCGATCCGACGCGCGCACAAAGTAGTGTCCTTATCGTTCGCCGCACAACTGTATTGAATCCTTATTAAATCCTATAGCCTATTATAGTCGCTGAAGCCAAATGCTGGGACGTCGATAAGACGCGGGCCTGCCGCGGCCAGATAAGCCACTGACGCGATTATGGCCATATTTAACCGCGCTTTCTCTTCCAATGGTCGCTTTTGTGCGAGTTTATTTGTGGCCTGCATAATGATTTTGTTGGCGTGGCAGGACGCGGCGCGTGCGGCCGCTATGTCGTCCCGTAGTATGTGGTCATCGATGAAAGGCGCGAGGCGCATCGGAGAAATTTATAAGAGCTGACGATAGCTGGCGCTCGCAGTCACAACGAGCGAGAGGGCGGCGTGAGGAAATTATTAGAGTCCATTCTATCAACGCGCTTTTAGTCATCGATAGAATATCGCGATACCGATACTCGGCGCAATTTAGAGACATACATGGGATTTTATTATAACTCAAACGCTCAACTTACGCAAATCGAGGACAGGATGTAAAATTGATGTAACCTATACCACTGGCAGTTCCAACAAATCAGTAAACATAAAAATAATGTATAATAAATCTTATTGCACTACTAATAACTCTCCTATCTGCGGTCTGACTCTCTGCACAGTGTAGTACAGAGAGTCAGCATTCGCGCCGACGTTCGGCTTTTTTTTGCAGTGAGGAGTTGTTTACCGCAGGTCACTGGCAGTTCCAACAAATCTGTAAAAATAAAAATAATGTTTAATAAATCTTATTGCACCACCAGATAGGAGAGTTATTAGCGGTGAAATAAGATTTATTATACATTATTTTTATTTTTACTGATTTGTTGGAACGGCCAGTGACCTATACATAGCGAAAAGAGTAACGGGCATTTACAATCCCATGTTACTGATTGCTGTCCCTAGCTACCACGCGCTCTGCTATACACACACGCCACAAACCGTGCTACATACGTCTCTATTCACCCTGCCCCCCACCATCCCACACACCCTGCGACACATCCTGCTACACACACTGCCACACGCCTTGCCACACACCCTGCCACAGTCCCTGATACACACACTGTCACACACTCTGCCACACACTGTCACACGCCTTGCCACACACCCTGCCACACTTCCTGCTACACACATCGTCACACATCTTGCCACACACGCTGTCACACACCCTGCTACATGTAGGCCTAGTGTTACACACGCTGCCACACACACACACACACCAACACTCCCTGTTACACACCCTGCTACGCACGCACACACCATGATACACATCCACACACCCTGTTACACACCCTGCTACGCACGCACATACCATGATACACTTCCACACACCCTGTCACACACGCATACACGCTCACACACGCTCTGCTAGACGTCCAGTTCTGTTAGGCGGGGACCCCGAGGAGCGGCACATACACACGGTAACACCACTCCAACCTGGACCACGTTAGCGTGTAGCCTTGTATCGTGTCCGATCCCGGCAACAAAAAAGCGACATGGCACAGACCTTGGCAAGCCTCGTGGGGACGGAATACTACGTGATGAGGCAGGAACAGGCGGCTGAGCGGGCAGCCGAAGTGGCTGTCGGCCGACCTAAGTTTCCCGCCACGCAGCCTGTTCGCTGGGGGATTCTAGCCGCCGGCCTCATCAGCAACGACTTCGCCGTCGCAATTCGCACGCTGCCTCGCGCGGAGCATGAGGTAAGTGGACCCAGAAACACCCCCTTTCTCCCTCCCTCCCTCTCTCTCTCTCTCTCTCTCTCTCTCTCTCTCTCTCTCTCTCTCTCTCGCTCTCTTTCTCCGTCATCTCTCTCTCTCTCTCTCTCCCTCTCTCTCCCTCTCTCTCTCTTTCTCCCTCTCTCTCTCTCTCTCTGCGACCTTCTCGCTCTCCGCGCGCCGATTTTTACAAACATCTTTAATCGTGCACATGCTCGCTATTGCTTACACAGTTCTAGCCTTGGTGACTTGTTATCGCCCACAACGCTGCCGTGTCAATAAAGCATGTAAGTACGCAGAGCAAAGAATGCAACAAGAACGCGCTTATTGCGCTTTATTGCCTTTTTGCAAGTATAATTTGAGGTGCACCTACGTCCAAACAACCAGACGCGTACTCATTCGCGATTCCAAGAGGAGCGTCAGTCACGCGAGTTCAAAGTCAGTCACGCGAGTTCAAACGGGCAAAAATTAAATTGGAAAAAAACCCACAAAGTTCGTGTCTGTGTAAGGTGTGCTCGCTGCTTGGCTGTTGAACTTGCTACTGGGCGGCACCTGATCTCGTGTAGATAAGCTCCTGCATGCACTTGCCTCCATTGTCTACGTGCGAGCCACACCTGACAGTGTACGTGTCCGAGCGTCCGCGAGTGAAAGCGAATCCGAACGGGAAGAAACGAAGGTAAAAGGAGAGGCCGTGCCTAAACCGCGACGATGGACTACTACGCGTGGAGCCGCAGGAAGCAGATGGCCGATGAGGAGAGGGAGCGCGAGCATGCGCATCCTAAGAAGCTGGTGGCGGCCATTGCCGCGGATCAGCCGCTACGGTGGGGTCTGGTCGGCGCCGGCTTGATCAGCAGTGACTTCGCCGTCGCGCTCAGCGTCCTGAAGAGCGAGCTTCACCAGGTTGGTGAGACGCATTACACGTACACTATAACACACGCGCGCGCGCGCACGCATGCAGACCCACACACACGCGCGCGCACACACACGCAGACACACACGCGCACATACACACCACCACGCACATACACGCACGAATTTACGCTTATACACACATGCCATCACGCACATACACGCGCTCAAATCCGTGTGCGTGTGTGCGTGCGTGTGAGGGGTGAGTTAGAGCGCGCGAGCGTGCGTGCGTGTGTGCGTGCGTGCGGTAGATGTTCGTGCGCTGTGTGGTTGATCAGTAAATGTCATCGAAACGGGTGATATCGAGTGCAATTATTTCTGTATAGGGTCGAAGCACCGACTGTACGTATTACTTGTAATCTGCTTATTCATTTACATGTTTGCTGTCTCTGGGGAAGGAAAACGTCATGTACAGTTTCACAGTCTATTCATCATCTGTCGTATCTTCCTTAGCGAGCTCTATGCAAATATTCTAACAGTGTCTCTGTATGACACTGGATAGAAAACTCTGATAAAGTTTAAGTAACGCCTGCGCAAATAATCTCTATACGTTATCGTTATAACGTATGCGTACACTATGGGCCTCGAATTATCTCAAAACATCTCCAGAGACATAAATTGGAGGAAAATAGGTCGGCATAATTTCCTATAAAAATACATATTTATTTTTGTAGGCCTATACGTAATATATAAATAAATATATACATAATATATAATATATATATATATATATATATTATGTATAATGTATGTAAGAAATTCGCATACGTTAATATTATGCTATATTGAATTACAAACTGTTCACGCAAATGCGCCAACACACGCGCCGACGCACGCGCACACACATGCACGCACGTACGGCTGCACGCACGGTCACACAAGCACAAACACGCACACACACACACACGCGCGCACGCAAATATATTACGCGCGCGCATGCACACCTATTCGCACGCGACCACCGGCGCGCAAGCACACACGCACGTACGCCCGCACGCACGGTCACACAACCACTCGCACAGACTTAATCTTTCACACACAGCAATATTTGCGCAACATATCAACATTCCGCAGTATTACCGATCTCCCACGCCATCGTTGCTCTAGCAACTAACCGGCCCTCGTCGTCTATATCGGATAAAGGTCAGTACATAACGTTGATTTTTGAATCGGATGCGCTTAGTCTCAACGGTGTTTCGTGCGTCGCGCGCCCGCACGGGTAGTAGGTGTGTAGTCGGACGCCTCATACCTGCCTGATCCGTAACCCTAAAATATCGTCAACATGGAGTGGGGCATCGCGCAAACTTATCTGACGGCGCGTAGGAGCTCGCTCGGTGAACAAATGATCAAGTTGCCGGAGGCGAACCCCATCAGATGGGGCATCGTCGGTGCCGGCATGATCAGTGCCGACTTCGTGAATGCCGCGCACACGCTGCCGGAGGCAGAGCACAAGGTCAGTGAAGCAAACGTCGGAGATGTGGCGGCATCTCTTCCGACTTTTGCTTTTCGTAGTCCCTGTGTGTTATTAGGCGAACTGATGTTGTGAAGTTTGATTTAGAATCGACGCGTATCAGATGATGAGCGCGCCGTTCCTAACGTAGTGTCATCATCATCGTCATCATCATCATCATCGTCGTCATCATCATCATCATCATCGTCGTCATCATCATCATCATCATCATCGTCGTCATCATCATCATCATCATCGTCGTCATCATCATCATCATCATCATCGTCGTCATTATCATCATCGTCATTCTCATTTTCATTGTCATCGTCATCGTCATCATCATCATCATCATCATCATCATCATCATCATCGTCGTCGTCGTCATCATTATCATGACAGTCATTATCGTCGTCGTCGTCGTCGTCGTTGTCGTCGCGGCATGCAGGTTAGGATGCGATATATGTTTATTGTGTGCTTACGAAACACTATGTGCTAATTATAAATTGCCACCGCCTTTATTCATATAGGCCTAGCGATAACCACTATGGCCAATATGGTGATGCTGCGACTCAAGCGTTTTAAATTTAAGGGGATATCGGCTATCACTTGTATTAAAATTATGAATTCATGCATGCGCTCGGTAATCAGCGTAAATTAAATAGGTCGGTAATAAATTTGACATTAAAAGCAAGCGTATCAAGGTAATAAACATGAAAGAATCCTTACCGAAAATAAAGTTGCTAAGATGGTAAAATCATAATGATATTTAGGCAGTATAATTAATATGAGGTCGGCTGAATAAAAGATGGCAGTTTTACACTCCATATTGTAACTTTTCGCAAAGAGCCGCAAGATAAGGAATATAATATACAATAATATCATTATACGAATTAACCAGAAATAGTGACAATAACATTGCAGATTCATGTTGGCATAAAACGTGGTACTAATTACGAAACTAAATGTGATTAAAATTATTTGTGAAGGGTTTTATCGTCTTGCATGTGTAATGCGGCTCGTGCATGTCGTATAGTGGCCAGGTTCGTAACTTTTGGCGCGTGTAAGATGTTACCATTAGCACAATTAATAGAGAGAACGTAGATAACGTACGACAGAAACAAGATGTAACGTACAACAATTAGTTCTATTAATGCTCTACAGAGTAATACACAAATATTATAATCCCTCTAGGGGCATGGTGCGTACACGGTCCTTAATTAAACAATAAACACAGCACAATAAACACTACCGTATAGTATAAACCGTATCAAGATAGTTTACACCCTATCAAAGTAGCTTACACACAAGTACACAGCAAGCAAAGAAGTCAATGCAAAACCCAAACCATACTCACAATCTAGCGACGGCGACTCTCTCGACTCTGTCTTTCTGTTCTAAAAAGTCCCTTTTTATTCTACTTTCACTCTAATTAACCTGGCTATACCACGTGATCTAAGTATGTTACGCGTTGGTCAGACCGTCCCCTTTCTTTAATTGTCGAGAGGGAAGGGGTGAGATTACTGTTCTATTTTAGTGCGCTGCCTTTGCGGTAATAGTCCCGCAAGAGTGATTAGTCGCCCGAGGCCAGTCCCTGTCACCGAATCTGCCGGTGTAATCCTTTATGAATAAGCACGGCTGAATTTGCTTCATTACACATACGCGCAGACCTATATTGATTTTTAAATAAATTAATATGTATACATATGTATACATGTATACAAGCATGAAAAAAAGGCGTCAACGTTGCAACGCAAATACTGTATATGGAGTTATGTCATGTTTACCTAGTAGAATTTGATGTCATATTTGCAAGATAAAATAAAAACTAATATAGATAGCATATAAATGAGACACAAGTAATGCGTAGCCTGGTATTTTGACTCGATAACGGCCTCTAAAAATGTCTCTGTTGTACAAAATATGAGGTAGAAACGAATGGCGTACAATTGATTATGTGGGAACACAAACGTGTTGGCCAGTATTCATGCCTTGGGATAGACCGTATCAGTGTATCAAACGCAGCACGTTATTTGCCAATCCAGGGGCCGTTACCAAACCGATCATATAGTGTCATGGTGACCATAACTAAGATTACGACTAATAAACCTTCTGATAACGGCTTACTAAGTCCTACATGAAGTCGTCAATATATATAGACTCGCGACATCTCGTTGCGGGGACAGATGTTGCGTGGTCACGATGGTCAGAAGGGATGGGTGCGTAGGTGCATGCGGTTTCTAGCTAACAGCTGTCTCTATAGATGCGCACAGATCCAGATACAGCAGGGGTTAATAATGACAAATTTGTCATTTTTGACAAATGATAATGTCAGTGACAATGTCAATTGTCAAATCTGTCATTAATAACCCCTGAGATACATGCTAGGTAGCTGTTTATCTCTACCTACCACTGTAGGTGCACCCGCATGCTAACCAGGCGCACTGTGGATACGGAGCCGCATCGGTGCACGCGTATACCATCTAAACCGTTTATCACTCACATCAGTTTTAACAATATTTGCAAAGAGCAGTGACAAACATTTGTACGGTGGAGTGGCAAGCATGGACACGCAGTTTAAACGAGAGCAACAGCGATATAATTGCCGGACAGGTCATGTACGTTGATATATCATATCTGCAGATTAAATATCAGATTTGGGAAATTCGGCTCCTTCCTTATGCTAAATCTAGTTTTATTTATAGTAGCATGTCGACCCCATCATACGCTTATTCAATCTGAGCACAGAGCTTCAGTGTACGCATGCACACACACACGCGCGCACACTGACACCAACACACGCACACACACACGTACGCTCACTTACATACACACATACACAAAAGAACGTACGTATATACACGTAAACTGACACACACACACACACACACACACACACACACACACACACACACACACACACACACACATTGAAACGCATTCGGACACGTGTGGCTAGTTTTTCAGTGCATTAAAACATCGTGAGGCAAAGAGAGAGAGAGAAAGAGAGCATGGCGGGAATAGTAGGCATGGATTACTACTATCGGACTGTCATAGCAAAGGAGCACGAAGAGCATGGGCACCACCACCTACCGGCGAACAAATCACTCAAGTGGGGCATCGTATCCGCCGGCCTCGTAACGAATGACTTCGTTATTGCCATCGCAACGCTTCCACAAGAGCAGCACCAGGTCAGTAGGTATGACGGCAGCAGGAGGCTGTGTTCGTAACGCCAGCGGCGGGTGTAGCCGTTGGTAAATGATCCTATGCTACTCCATGGGGGAGAAAAACTGCAAGTGATATTAAATGTCGTTTCATGGAGAGGATAACGTGCAAGAAATGGTAAAGGTCGCTCCATGAAGGAGATCAAGTGTAAGCGATGTTAGAGGTTGCTCCATGGAGGTGATCAAGTGTAAGCAATGTAAAATGTCGCTTCATGGAGGGGATCAAGTGTAAGCGATGTTAAAAGTTGCTCCATGGAAGAGATCAAGTGTAAGCAATTTTAAAGGTTGCTCTACATAAGGGGGATCAAGTGTAAGCGATGTTAAAAGTTGCTCCATGGAAGAGATCAAGTGTAAGCAATTTTAAAGGTTGCTCTACATAAGGGGGATCAAGTGTAAGCGATGGTAAAGGTCGCTCCATGAAGGAGATCAAGTGTAAGCGATGTTAGAGGTTGCTCCATGGAGGTGATCAAGTGTAAGCAATGTAAAATGTCGCTCCATTGAGGAGATCAAGTGTAAGCGATGTTAAAAGTTGCTCTACATAGAGGGGATCAAGTGTAAGCGATGTTAAAAGTTGCTCCATGGAAGAGATCAAGTGTAAGCAATTTTAAAGGTTGCTCTACATAAGGGGGATCAAGTGTAAGCGATGTTAAAAGTTGCTTCATGGAGGAGATCAAGTGTGAGCGATCTGAACGATTGCTCCATGGATGAGATCAAGTGCCAGCAATGTTAACGGTTGCTCCATGGAGGAGAGCAAGTCTAAGCGATGTTCTACATAGAGGAGATCAAGTGTAACCGGTGTGAAAAGTCGCTCAATGGAGGAGATAAAGTGTAAGCAATGTAAAACGTCGCTCCATGGGAGAGATAAACGCTCTAGACTAATGGTGATGGAACCGATGCATACGCTCCAGAATACTTCCTACGACATGTTACAACTGACTAGAGGCAGTGGTGAGGGAGAGGCAAGGCGAGCTGACGTTACGATACCGTGAAGGTCTGGGATGAATGGCCTGCGATTCGTCACCATAGTGATTGCAACGGCTCGCCTCATAATTTACGAATAAGCAATTTGCGCCAGACGCGAGCATTTCCCAACACCAGGTGGCGCCACATTCTGGGTGCCAGCCACTGATCTCTACTATACTAAATTTATATTACTCTATTATACTATTATACTTAGTATAATAGAGATCAGTGGTGCGATATTGTAGTAAAACAGCTGAATGCGGTTCAAAAAGCGTGACCTACTCTAAATAGGTGCAACAATAAAGTCCTTCTTTACGCTCCGATTAAACGGCTACCGAAGACGAAAGTACACGCGTGGGCAGCCGCTGATGACGTCATCACTAAAATACCGATTAATCATCCAAGTCGTATATATACGATCAACCTGAACTGACAGTTACATATGAATCAGAAGTAGATAATAGGAAACCCTATTATCTACGTCTGATATGAATGTATAACCTCAAAAAGAGACGATTAGAAAAATTAAGTATTTCCTCATTTTTAATTATTGTCCCTCAACGTCATTGTTTCAGGTAGTGACGATAGCGTCCAGTTCTCTGGATAGAGGAAAGGAGTTTGCGAGGATTCACAACATTCCACATTACTGCTCTTATGAAGCGCTGGCCAACAATAAGGACGTCGGTATGAAAATATGTGCAACGTTATCAGACTATCTGGCTAATTTTACCTACCCGTTTGATGCCAAAAGCAGGTTTATCGAAGCTGTTCTCTGCATTATTTGTAATTGTAGAGTATTCTGCCAATCATAAGTCAGTGTCTTTCAGTGTCATACTTCAAAAAGCGTATACGTACAATATTCGTATGGAATACAACTAGTGAGTGTTTAGTCGAATATAGTAACAAAATTCGCATACTGCTTATCAGCGTCTCAGCGTCATGTTGCCTCTATTCACAGTCTTGTTTCTAACTGCCAGCCTATTGTCTTTACCGCGAATCTGCCTCGAAGTTTGCTAACCTGCATTGACTGAAACTCGACACAGTCTGTTGTCCTCCTGACTCGAACGCGGTTGCCTTGTGTTGCAGATGTTGTTTACATTGGCTCCATTAACTCGGCCCACTACGACCAAATCAAGATGTTTCTGAAAGCCGGCAAACACGTTCTCTGTGAGAAGCCAATGTGTCTGAACGTGAAACGAACCAAGGACGTCATACACATGGCTCACGAAAGGAACTTATTCTTGATGGAGGTAAGAAGCAGATTGTGTGTGTGTGTGTGTGTGTGTGTGTGTGT
>NW_014577167.1:268883-271375 GCF_000485595.1 Priapulus caudatus
GTGTGCGTGCGTGCGTGCGTGCGTGCGTGCGTGCGTGCGTGCGTGCGCGCGCGTGTGTGTGTGTGTGTGTGTGTGTGTGTGTGTGCGTCGTGTGTGTGCATGTGCGTGTGTGTGCGTGTGTGCGTGCGTGCGTGCGTGCGTGCGTGCGTGCGTGCGTGCGTGCGCGCGCGCGCGTGTGTGTGTGTGTGTGTGTGTGTGTGTGTGTGTGTGTGTGTGTGTGAGCCAGGGTAATATAAAGGATGCTAGAGTGTGAGTAGGAGAGGATGGGAGATGAAAAGGCTAGAAGAGAAAGGAAGAAAAAAAGAAAAGAGAATGAAATGATGTGTGGCATAAGATAGTGTACAGTCTATGTACAAAGGATAATGATTAAATGTGAGAGCTGACTTAGATGTGTACAGATTTATTAAATTGTAAGATTAGTATGTGAAAACTGAATAAGCTGTGTTTGTAGATGTCTCTCATTTTCGCATTCGTATCGCTAGCAGTATTAACTCATCTACACATGATAAAGCACGACTGTACTTGACCGTTGTTTTTCAGGGAATATGGAGCCGATTTTTCCCTATTTATACTCGCATCAAGGAAGAGATAAGGAAAGGAACCATCGGTGACGTCATGAGTGTCCAGGTATCCATGGGTTTCGCCGTACACGAACGCAACCGCACAAAATTCCGCAAGTTCGGCGGTGGCGGCCTCTATGATTTTGGAATATACCCGATTCAGTTCGCCAACTGGGTGCTAGGCAAGCCAGACAAAATGACCTGTTCCGGTCATCTCAGCGAAGAAGGTACTGGGTATTTGCTTAAAATGTAGGTTATGTTATTAGGATTTTGTTATTCGACAAAGTCGTGACCACACATAGGGTGACCACAACATGATCGGCTTGACATCTTATTTTCAGAGGTCATAAAACCAGTGGTTGGTTATGTTCCCGCTTATATCAATGCAACTGTCACCGCCACCGTTTCTTTCTTGACTGCATGATGCAATTAAACATATTTTAAATTAGATTTGTCCGATTTTAATTGGTAATCTTATTCTTACTATTATGCTTTCGACGCTAATTCTCATACGCTTGCTAGGCGTGGATGAATCAGCGTCTCTGACGTTGCTTTATCCTCAGAGCAGAATAGCCAGTGTGCTGCTGACGACCAAATCCGACTTGCCGAACGAAGCCCATATCTTCGGAACAAAGGGCCAGATAAAGGTATTTCATACATATACCTCTCACTACCCGATTTTAATTGCTTACGCAAATAACACAAGTGAATTATAGAAAGAGGATTAGTCTTAAGAATCCTACCGATATTGATGATACACATTTTTACACGTAGATATTAACTGGTACTTGGAGCATTCGATTTGTTAAATGAGTGAATAGCGATATCAGATGATATGTTTTCACATTTCAGTTGTGGCCTGTCTATGCCCCCGTACACCTTGAGCTTCCAAGCGGCATAGAGGAGCATCCAGTACCAGCAACAACTAAGACAACCAATTATATGAATGCGACAGGATTAGCATACGAGGCACAAGCCGTGCGGAAGTGTCTCCTAGAGGGTATCCTCATTGTGATAAATTCTGTGAAACGCCACGTAGCTACGCTATTTTTCACTCATTAAAGAGTTAATAATACCTATCATTAGCTATTATTTGGTATTATTAGCTCTTGCCGCATTTTAATGCAGGCCACCTTTATCGCTATTAACTGATTAACATGTTTGTTCAATGTGTAAGCGAAACACCCGCTAAATATAAGCATAATATATATATATATATATATATATATATATATATTCGACACATACATGCTTATAGACATCTAAGATATAAATATAAAATTGATATCGCTGGAATACCGATGTCACATGTTATTGCTGTAAAGGCTCTCTATGAATGCAAGGCCCCCGTCACCAGTACGATGTTCTACAGGGAAAGCTGACGCGCGTTGTTCACCGTGTGTTTGCAGGCAAAATGCAGTGCAACCGAGTACCACACTCAGAGACGGAGCTGATCGCCAAGCTGCTCCATCAGTCGCGTCTCGAGCTTGGAGTGAAATTCGACCAAGACAAAGACAAAGACATCACCGCCCACCATACGGAGGTTATCGCCGAGTCCGTGTTTCCGTGAGGTGTAAGCAGCAATGCATGCGCCGATGGTGGTCGTTTCGTCGACGAACGTGTAGCGGTTATATTAGTAGTACATAGGGCGGTAAGCGACCATACTGATCTATATCAACCCCTTCCTTCTAGCATTAGAAGGAACATATCGTAATTGAAACAAAGGAATTATATAAACTCGTTGAATCTTACACAGCGCTATATTGTTGCCTTCGTGTTTTTTTTATGGTTGTTATGTTTACGGAAATCGACCTCTTCCATTCGTTCATCTGTTTTCATCGCCGTTCATAACGTTCGCTCGTCTTTCCTCACTCACACCTTCTCACTTATTTTCTCTCTCTCTCTCTCTCTCTCTCTCTCTCATCTCTCTGT
>NW_014577167.1:271400-280093 GCF_000485595.1 Priapulus caudatus
CTTCTTCCCGCACCATTCCCGTTTTTCTGTGCGTGTCTCGCTTTCCCTCTCTCCCTCCGTTGTCAATTCTTAGCCCTGTCTAACAATTTTTCTGTTATTCCATCTTGTCATTTATTATTACCAGATCACTTTTCTCCCTCGTTCCCTATGTATGCGTCATCTCACCGCAGCTATCATTTACGTGTGCCTATGCGTAACGTTGCGTATATTATAAGTAGTCACGACTGCCAGCGAATGGTCACATCTATTAGCACCAGAGGGCAGCACGCTGCGCATCTACGCGCTTATTGATGAACCCCCGAATTAGTAACGCGTCTGCGTTGTTGTATTTGTTAGCGCCAATAATCCGCTCTCCCAATCATGTTTCTGGCCGTATACCGCGTTCCGCAGGGCGTACTGTCTGTCGGCGCTATTCCGCACGTAGCAGCGCTATAGCAAGGAACGGGGATATCGATCGATCGCCATCCTACGGCATAGGCGGCTGCCAGCCTCCTCAGTACCGACGATAGTTGTTCCCGCATCGACATTAACGCACGCACTGCGATCCGACGACGGCCAATTCTAACCAATATACACAACAGCAACAGCACCGACTCTACTAGGGAAGCGCTCGGCAACAACGAATTGCTAGCGAAGAATTCCGCCTTGTTTACGTGCATCGGTTAACGATGCGATTATGTAGCAGTGAATGAGAAGAGTTCGTCCGTCATCAGAGGCATTACAATCGACGTCCTGCACGTAGAGTCCTCTGCGCGTCTACGTTGTTACATCGACCGCCGTCGCACATTGCTCCGGCAGACAACCGAGGATCGTTTCGTCAGCTTGTATCGTCGTCAGCCATATTGAACGCGATGGAGAAACTAGTGATCGCGCGTAAGTTTACGCGTTCTGTTCTAGTAGGTCTCAGGGGAGAGATAGTGAATATAGAAATACGTTGTGGATATAGAAATCAGTTAACCCTAACCCTAACCCTAACCCTAACCCTAACCCTAATCCTAACCCTAACCCTAATTGTAACCCGAACCCTAACCCTAACCCTAACCCTAACCCTATCCCTAATTCTAAAATAAAACAAAATTAGCCAAAAATAATAAATAATAAAATAAATAAGAGACAAAATTAGCCAATCAGAGCCGTCCCCTAGCGGATCACTATCTCTCCCCTGTGCAAAATTCGTTCTGTTCGGGTAGTTGACTAGTGGTTACAGCTGCAGCTGCATGAAATATACAGGGCTTGCGTGCGCTATAGCAACCAATTAGTTACTACTGTAACTGCATCAAATTTACAGTTATCACGCGCGCTTTAATAGCTATAAAAAGTAATAAGGGTATTATTAGCTATTAAATATAGCTAGGCCTATGCGTTATCTTTATTACTGTATGAAGTATATATATAAAGGAAATACGCGCGTTATGTTCAGGCATTAATTGCAACTGTATTTGCGTAAAATATGCAGATATTAACACATTACACCAAGAGCGTATTAAGTATGCTTATTACGCACTTGATTAAACTCCGCTATTAGTTAGCGATGCAACTTTGATGAAATATTATACTGGCATTATATGCACTTAATAGCAATTTTCGAGCTCCAACAATAACAGCATGAAATGTATGGATATTACACGCATTATATGCAAGTAATAAGTTATGACGGCCTCTGTATAAAATATAAAGGGAACACGCGCTTCCTATTCAGGCATGATCGAGTTACAACTGCAAATGTTCAAAATATACATTCAATAGAAGATTGTATTCATATAGTTGTAACGATACTTGCATAACATATACACTTGTTTCGCGCGTTTTGTTCTCACGCATGTCCACCCGGATTTTAACGACGCCACACTTTCTCTCACAGATGTTGTTCGCGAAGATGAAAGACTTTAATATTGCTAACCAGAAATCCTCCATTACGATAAAAAAAAAACTTACGCTGCACTCCAGTTTGATACAAGGGTCCGCTTTCTATGTTCCGAACACGACAGCCGCTATGACGCCTAAAGTGCGCGTTGCGCCCGAAATTTCTTCAAACAAAACATAATTATGTTGCGCAAACATTCTGTATTGATCTCGGTGCGTTCGCCACGCGTATCGCGGTTGCTGATCAAATACGATATCAATTGTTAAATAACATGCGGCGGTGGACCTCGGCGGTGCGTGCACTGATAGTAACAAATTGAAAGGGTTCCTCTCTGAATTAGCAATGTATATTTTCTGCAAAGGCGCCAAGGGAAGATGCTTGCATCTACCGAGATGGGCGGCGAAAGCTGTTCATCATTTGCATGCGAAGAGCATTTCTGCTGCGAGTTCTGCTGCACCATGCAATCGGGAGTCGGTTTATCCGTTTCGCGAACATAATTTCCGTTCGCCATATGCGGATGAGTTGTTGATGTGCGCGAGCGCACGAAATTGTATATGCAGCTTAAGGGCGAGTAACTGCGTCTAGGGATCGCTGATATAATTTTAAATTCAAAGACTAATGGCAAGGTTAATAATAATAATAAATTTGCGTTAATTATTCACGGCGGAGGCTTGCAGTAGGATGTTACGATCGCCGGGAGCATTTAGCGTTATTATATAGCTAGCTATAGCAACTCGTGCGCTTTGTTAAAATTTCGCGCCAGACACGTTACTGCTGATATTACGATTATTATAACCGTTCGCTATAGAATCATGATGCCAAAACCACGTCAAACGATTTGCTGATGCTTTCGCCCTAGGAACCTGATGAGCTTGCGCATGTATTCGCTCACTAGTTTCAATCCTATTCGATACGCTCGCTCTCTCGTTCTCGCTCTCGCTCTCTCTTTCGCTCTTTCGCGCGCTCTCTCTCTCTCCCCCAATTTTCTTTCTCTACCCCAGCTATCTCTATCTCTCTCTTTCTCATTTTCTCGATCTGTGTTTCTCTCTCTGTTACAATATTTATGAACGTGGGCGACTATACATCCTTCGTCATAAAAATTTTATTAGCTTGCGTGATTTTTCCTTATGCATGTCCTTACACGTACACGCCCGCATGCCTATATGCGCACACACACGCGCATGCACACACGGAGAACGCGCGCGCGCAAACGCACCCCCCCCCCACCCACACACACACACACGAACACGCACACACACATATACACACACCTGAACACGCGCGTTCACAATTGCACGCACGCACACACACGCACGCACGGCAGTAATTGAGAAGAACATTCGCGTGTTTATTCGTAAAGACAACACAGGCGCTGCGCGCAGCCCCAGCGCGGGAGAATTTTTCTTATCTGAATTATTCAGGCAAGCATTCGAGCAACACCAAAATCCCGCTGCAATGCGATCAGCAGACGCACAGCGCACGAGCTGCGAGGGCGCGAACAAACGAAAAACTCAATATTTGACGCTCCCGCGCGCACCGTGCGTGCTCCGGAAACGCCGCTATCATTCGATTATAACATGTAATCATCTTACGTTTCTTGCAAAGATATACGCCTTGATTTCTGGCGTGAAAGCGCGATGCGGCCAGCGATTCCTTATACTTTCATTTCCCTTAATACTTCTTTCAATGCGCCGGTGTTCGTGCCCGGATTACAACACCCAGGTGTATATTCCGGCGCTAATTAGACTAGATTGCACTAAGCTGCTACTAGACCTACCACTACTAGACTACCCCGCTGTACACCTACCACAATAAGATAATCTCCTTCCCCTACCATGAGGAGGCTGTCGGGACTGTTCGTGTTCTAATTACTTTCGCCTGTCATTATTTTTTCGTCAACGTTTTTCTACCTGTCCAGCGATTGTCGCATTTCATTATGCATGGGACATGGAGCCGAGACGTTATTATAATAATGTGCGTTCGTTGCAGTGCCTGCAGAGAAAATATCCACGCCGGCGCTCGTTGTGATTTGCGTCGGCGGTAGTCTGTTTCTCGCCGTTATGGTCGCCGTTGTCTACGTCTGCTACCGTCGCCGCAACGACGCCAGTCAGCTCTCGTCTGCCATTAAGAAAACGCTTCAGGAGAAGCCGACAGGTGCGTAGAACAGCAGTCGCCTGCCTCGATGGCAGTGACTCAGCGTATGGCGTTGACACGCGCGAGACGGAGGCGGACTGGCGGGCACCCGGTGGCATCTCACAATGAGGCTGCTCCGGAGCTCGCGCTCGGTGAAAACACGCAATAATTTAATAATTTGATTGCCGCGTCGTGCGGCGTTCTATGGCTCTCGCGTTTTCCAATAGTCAAAGGCAATACGCATGCGCCCGGCGAAGGCAGTGGTAATAATGTTCGTCGTCGTAACTATACCGTTAGGTTGTCAGCATCCATCAGTATAACGAGGATGATCGTGGATCTCCGTTACTTCTGTTTTTGGTTAATCATTAATAGAGTCACAGTCACTACTCGGCGTTTAATGTTGTCTTAATCACCATAGCAACTGCTGTACTAATCATTAAAAATATGGTTATTACGTTATCGACGTAAAAGAGCTAATGAAATTAACCGTCAGTGCATATGACGTAGAAATTCAGCACGCGTATTTGAAGACTAATGGATATTGCATACCTTCGCAGAGGATATACGAGCATTATGTTTACACACTGTTTATGTATGGCGTTTGATGGAAACTGCGGGAACATATGGAGTAGCGCCTTGTGTCTCCTACTACATGCGCAACCGAAACCCCTATGAAAAATTAGGGGCGTCCTGAAGGACGACTAATTATCATTATTATTACGTATGGCAATTACATCGGTTTTTCGCTTTCCGCCGGCAATAAACGCACAATGAACCAAAGCGCACGGTATACGGTTTTTGATATTTTTTCCTATTATCGGTCATTAAATCTTTATCAACCGTATCCAAAACAGGGACCTAATTTTTAATCGAGCACTATTATTAATAATAATATTATTATTATCATTATTTCTATTATTATTATTATTATTATTATTATTATTATTATTATTATTATTATCATTATTTCTATTATTATTATTATTATTATTATTATTATTATTATTATTATTATTATTATTATTATTATTATTATTATTATCACAATATTATTAATATCATCGTCATCGTCTTCGTCGCCGTCGTCGTCGTCGTCGTCGTCATCGCCAACATCGTCACTAAGACGGTTTCTGCTACTGGCGTCAGCCAGCCATTCGAAGGGCGGCGCGCATGCGCAGACTGCACCGGATACCATAATAACGTATAACGACGGAGTACAGCGTGCTCGATCGGCCTGTCGTCGCCGGCGCAGGTGAATGTTGCTCGCCTGTGACGATGCGAGACAGCTATTGATTGCCCGTGGAGACAAACAGCGCGATAAATTGCGGAATTTATGCCGTGTGCGGGCGGTGCACGTAAGTAAGTAAGGTGAGATCCAACGCCTCGCTTTATACTATGTAAAGTATCGGATGATGGCAGCCGTCGTTTATCTTAGTTATACGGCATGCAGCGGCGCGTCGTGGACAGCTCGAATACTTGCAAGGAAAACGACGCGATGCAGAGGTCTGTGTGACTGCAGTGGTCGACACAGGTGGAAGTAATCGGGTGTAATGTAACAGCAAAACATCATGAATAATTAACATGACAGCTTTCAATGTGCGGCGTACTCATGCGACCGACTATCGCGCAATCAGCTTCGATTAGGTAAACATAATGCGGGTACTCGGTCGAATAAGATTGCCTACGGCTATACAACATTAAATTTTTAACTTAAAGCTACTAGCATACGAATTGTCTTTCCAGAATGAGATTGCAAAGTGTAAATCACGAACCCTCCTAGTTATAGTTGTTAATTAACGTGGAGTCATAACCATTTAAATAATAAATATACATAGTCAACAATTAATACAGGTTAGGACATCACTCCATAACGAATTGACACGTAATAAATAATAGTACGGTAACTAATACGCGGTATAGGACCTACGTACCTCCTTTACTATATTCAGCACTCAATAATAAATTTACTAATACAGGGTAGAGTCACCCTGCATAACTATTATCAACACTACGTAGTAGTAGGATAACTAGTACATGGTATATTTTACCTGCGTAATTAATCATCACTAAACTCTAGTAGGGTAACTAATACAGGGCAGGGTCACCCTCCCTAACTATCATCAACACTAAATATAGTAGTAAGGTAACTAATACGCGGTATGTTTTCCCTGCGTAATTAATTAACACTGCAACGTTGCATCTCGTTACACTTGCAGGTAGTCTCATGACGTCGCCGAGCGGCGTGAAGACGGTACACGTCGTCGCCAAGAAGACTCCGTCGCCGACGAAACCGCACCGCGATTTCGGCGGCAGCGAGAAGAAGTCGCCGCGGTCGGCCGACACGTCGCCCGCCGACGTCACGGATCTGAAGCGCATGGTGCATTGCCACATCGAGAACGAAAAGGAGGGCCGCGTGCTGTCGCCTGGCGGCGGACCACTGCAGGCGTCGGACGGCGACAAGAGTCTCAAGTCGGCGGGCAACGGCCTCGGCGAGCTGAACTTCGTTGTCAAGTACAACTTCGAGAAGACGGCGCTGCTCGTGTCGATCCTGAAGGCGAGCAACCTACCGGCGAAGGACGCCAACATGGGCAGTTCTGACCCGTACATCAAGCTGCAGCTGCTGCCTGAGAGGCAGCATCGCGTCAAGACGCGCGTGCTGCGCAAGACGCTCGACCCCGTCTACAACGAGGAGTTCACCTTCTACGGCCTCAACTACAACCAGCTGTACGGCGTCATGTTGCACTTCGTCGTGCTCAGCTTCGATCGCTACTCGCGCGATGACGTCATCGGCGAGGTGATCTTCCCGCTGAAGGACGTCGACCTGAAGGAGAAAGAGGTGACCGTGTTTCGCGAGATCTCGCCGAGAAATCTAAAGGTACGTGACCTTTTAAGGCGATCTCACACGATCCCGGTAGGCACTATCATGCAGCCGCACTTCTATTATCTATATCTATTATATATATATATATGATCTCTGCTGTACATCGGCATTGCTAGCGTAGTTAGACTGCTGCCGCTGCCGAGGTACTTTCGATCGGCTACGCGAGGCATCGTGAGGCCACGACGCATAGCGAGTTGGGTGAATCTAGTTTTACACGCTGGCGTTTCGGTAAATTTATATTGGATTGTGGGAATCATGCATGAAGGTGAGAGCAAATATCGGCTGATTTCTCCACGCAAGCGGTTCGTTACGGAAAATTCGAGTATACTAAAAATTGCACACCGCCGAATTGCATTGAATGCGCTGTAACAGAGTAACATTATAACGAAATCCTCTCTGTCGACATCTCCTCTACGTTGATCGTTCGGTAAGAGTGATTCGGGGTGCATGCACGGCGCACTCACGGGAGACGTTGCACTGCAGCTGATTTTTAAATGCGAAGTCAAAGCGACGACACGCGTCTGCGGTTGTAATCATCGGTTATTGTCGCGTGGCGGTCGATCGACGCCGTGCGCGTGCAGATAACAAACGACATGCAGTGCCGCGCGCCCAGCAAAAACAGTTGACCGCCAACGATTTAAAACGGCATGTTCTCGCAGCAAAATGCATAGATATACCTACTGTGAGCTCGTCTATGTTGGTAAAAATTCACGACAACTCGTTTGTATTGCTACTTTCATAACATTTCTCCAGCAAACCTAAACAGCCCCACGAAACTAGTACGTTCGAATGTTTACAGTGTTTACACATCTGGGACACAGCCGAGCCGATCGCAGTTTTCATTAACAGTTATTTTCTATGATAAAACAAGTTATAATTTAGTATTCGATGTTTGTTCAGTACAAAATTGTGAAATTTGTTTAAATCATGTGTAATCTACATTACTTATGCAATCAACAAACAAATATAGTGTTTTCTTTCCAGGAACTATTTGCGCTAGCATATAGGCCTACTCTCTAGCGTTCTCAGTCACGTCGCTCTATGTGTATCTCTACGCCAAAACCCCGTCCGACGGAGTTTTAAAATGGTCAAATTTGGAGCACATTTCTGGCGCAATAAGAACATTTCGTGATGTTTGCATACTGCAAGTATGCTTACAGTAGGTGTATGTAGGCTTTTTGTTGCGAGGTTCATCCACTTTAATATCGAAAACGCTCGGGCGGCCCACGAGTTTCCCCGCGGTGCGCCACACACAGCGCGTCCGTACATGTGCCCTGCGTGTCCCGCAGTGGACGCTGGCGTGAGGAGAGAATCGCACGAGTTCGCGTCTGTCTCGCCACCGACACCACCCAGCACACGCGCGCGCGGACACAGACGCGTAGACTGCACTATCGATTTCCTGCCCCGAGACTTTTCGGAGAGGTTCTTTTCGCGGAGAAGTGTTTCAAGCCGCAAGCGCTTGCATCAGCGTCTCGCGACGAAGCGCCGTGTTGTGTAACGAGTTGCCGTGTTGTGGGCGAGGCAGACGCGCGGGCAAGGCGCGAGAGCGCAAACAAAAGAACGTCATTAGTCGTGCGCGCAGGAGGCCACGGGAAAATGACATTAGCGTAGAAATCACGACTGCCGGCAACGGGGGAATGGTGATACGTCGTGGGTACGTGAGGCATGACAACACAGGCAGGCCTGTAAGCAAGCGGGTATTGGCAGGCATGCAAGCAAGGAAGGCACGCAGGAAGGCACACAGACACGCACGCACGCACGCACGCACGCACGCACGCACGCACGCACGCACGCACGCACGCACGCACGCACACA
>NW_014577167.1:280118-281421 GCF_000485595.1 Priapulus caudatus
ATGGATGGATGGATGGATGGATGGATGGATGGATGGATGGGTGGATGGATGGATGGAAGAATGAATGGATGGAATAATGAATGAATGGGTGAATGTATAAATAGAATGGTTAACGAATTAATGAATTGACGGTTGACGGACGGACGACGGGCAAACGAACGTGTGCATGGACGTTGCCTGTATTGTACAACTCTATTCAATCGGCATAAATAACTAAATAACTAAATAAATAAATAAATAAATAAATATATATATATCGATTACACGGTTTGTACAATATGTACTGTAACAAGCGGGCAGACAGTAAAATCAGGCGATTATAGTAGTTAGCCTTTCAGTATAAATTTGTTGTCTAGACATCTGCAGCGAATTGATCTTTGAGAAAAATTGAATCACCCTTTCACTGAACTTCCTCCTCTTCTCTCGCAGGATTAGAAAGTCGGAGTAGCGATTAGTAGGAGTGTGCCGACATGGACGAGCGAATTTCACGGTGGGCCTACGAGAATATTGATTCTATCTATTAGCATTTCGCTTTGTGTCGAGCGCTGTGCAAACGAAGAGAATTTAAAGAAGACAAACGGGCGTCAACGAGAACATCGTTGGCAGACTAATTACCTGTTTCATGTTGTTACCATGGAAACTACGCGGTGTTATAGCTTGTAAAAAAAACGCTACTAAGATGGTAGTTCGAAATGGCTTCACCGCGCATCGCTCTGTGATGTGTTAGTGCTATAGCGAGAACATAGTCGTTCTATACTTTACCAGCCGCCAGACTGCAAGGAGCATATTCTTGCAGGCGAATGGTCACGCATCAAGTGCATGTGCGCGCGTGTATTTGATTATCTGGTGCTGTGCCCCGAAAATGTTCGAACGAAACGACTGCATGCATAAGCAATTTTATGAATTCGTGACTTCAAAAATCTATCGTCGTGAAAGAAGAACGAATAAATATCTGGTTAGTTGACTAGTATAATGTCAGACGATCCCCGTATATAAGGCAGCCGCTGTCACGCCGCGCGCACTGCCGAACAGTGCAGGAACACACGACCACATGCATGATGACGAAGGCAGATCAGATGTGGCTTGAATGATGACTGTCGCAGAAAACCAATGAACCGTCGAGAAACGCGCCTGGAATTCAATGCGATCTGGGATAACTGTATAAAGTCGCTGATCGTGGCCGGCATGAAAGAACGGTGTGTACACAGAAACAGACATATGAACACATGTAGGCACGCGCGCACGCACGCGTGCACGCACGCACGCACGTACGCAAACAGGCACGCGTGCACGCACCCCCCTA
>NW_014577167.1:282156-290686 GCF_000485595.1 Priapulus caudatus
GTGTGTGATGTGTGTGCACACACACGCACACAACACAGCACATACACACACTACTACAACACACCACAGCACCAACACCACAATCCACGCGGCCTACACTAGCATCAACGACGCAGCGCACGCACGCACACATACACACACACACACACACACACACACACACACACGACATAACACACGCACACGGCAGGTTGAAGAATTGTATAGAAATACAGTTGATAGATTTCGAAATGCGCACACGCGCATAACGGTCACAGCACAGCATCAGCACACACACACACAACATGCACACACACACACGCCACCGCACGGCACCGCACAGGACAGCGCAGCGTACGCACGGCACGCGCCCCGGCACGCAGGCACGCACGCACGGCACCATGCCACGCACCCACGCAGACGACACACACACAACCCAGCACACAGATACACACACACATACACACGTACGCACACGCAAGGTTGAAGAATTTATTAGAAAATCAGTTGATAGATTCGAAATGCGCAGCAGCGCATACGCGAGCACACACACACACACACACTACACACACACACAGCACACACTCACACACACAGCACACACACACACATACGCGCGCGCGCGCAGCACGCACGCACGCACGCACGCAACACCACAGACAGCAACGCACACATGCACATACATACACACAGATACACACACACATACACACGCACAACCAACGTTGAAGGAATCTATAGAAAATCAGTTGATAGATTCGAAATGCGCACACCGAAACGCACTCGCACACGCACATGCACACGCGCACGCAAACACGAGTAATCGCACGAACGCACACGCGCATAAAAGCACACATTATAGGAGTTTGTAGAAATTCAATTGGCAGTCTATATCCATACTCACCGCTAAGTCCAGTAAGGTCCATCTTTGGGAGGTTGCGAGCTTTCAGGACTACTGTGGTAAGCCTGTTGGCAGCTGGTTGGTAGCAGAGCGATACCAGCAACTCTCCTCTGTTCTGGCATCGGATCTATGAGCAAAAAATCGTCATAGATAGTTATCGATCATCGACGAAAGACTGGGCGTTTGGAATTTATATGTCTATGTACGTGATGCTTGCGTGTGCATGTGTGTGTATGTGTGTGTATGTGTGTGTATGTGTGTGTATGTGTGTGTATGTGTGTGTATGTGTGTTCATGAGTGCGTGTAGGGGGGTGCGTGGCAGCGCCCGGGTCCTGGTTTGGGCCGTACCGTCGTCGTCGCGTCGCGTGTGTGTGTGTGTGTGTGTGTGTGTGTGTGTGTCTGTGTGCAGTGTGACGTGCACACATGTTTCTCTTCGTCAATATGCGTTCACGTATAAAAGCCTGATATCAAACATTGCAGATGCGTATACTATTCGATCTGTCATTTTCGAAAAATACACCGTGTAGCGTGAAGTTATAGTCTGTAGGAGCCTGACGAATGTCATTTCGCATAAAGCCATCTACGTGACTCGTTATTCTAGAGAGACGCAGGAACCGTCTTCTCACCTCCTGTTTCTCGCCTCGTGTATTTCCAGGCAAAACTTCGAGATAAGTAGCTTAGACTACGCGTGATCGCCTCCGACCGGCTTACTACTAGGGGATATATATTTCAGATTTGGGATGCAAAATTTTTTCTGTGATTTCCTTAGACCCGTACGTGAAGATCTACATGCTGTACAATGGACAGCGCATCGCGAAGAAGAAGACGCACGTAAAGAAACGCACGCTGAACCCCGTATTCAACGAGTCGTTTCTCTTCGACGTGCCTGCCACCGAGGGCCTGCAGAATATTAGCTTAGAGTTCCTGATCCTCGACTGGGACCGAGTCACTAAGAATGAGGTGAGCAATGCGGGGTTAAAAGCTTACGGTTACACTATCGAGATAGAATGAACATCATCACTTTATTCATACTGTATTCTGTTGACAGAGGCTGACTTCTAGATTAGTAACTAACATTGATGCGAGTATATATGTACGTACACACGTACGTACACGCACCCGCACATACGCATAAACGCGCAAACGCATTCATAGTGTTGACTGTTTAATGCGACGGATTTATTTTATTTCGAATTTCATAAGAAACTTAAGAAAATATTGACAGGGAAGACGCGTGAGGACGGCCTAAAAGCATTGTATCATGCACATAGCAGCGTAAAAACCCTCAAGAGAATGTTGCAATAATATTGAGGCGGTAGACACACCAGTAACACGCTATTGTACTTCTCTAGATTCCGATCTGCATTTATAAACTCAAAAATGCAATGATAGTTTGTTTTCAGTATATATAATATATTTGTATATATATATATATGTGTGTGGTGGGGGGTGTGTGCGTGCGTGCGTGCGTGCGTGCGTGCGTGCGTGCGTGCGTGTGTCTGTGTGTGTGCGTGTGCGTGTGATTGTGCGTGTGCGTGTGCGTGTGCGTGTGCGTGTGCGTGTCGTGTGCGTGTGCGTGTGCGTGTGCTGTGCGTGTGCGTGTGCGTGTGCGTGTGCGTGTTGCGTAGTGCGTGTGCGTGTGGTTGCGTGTGCGGTGATGCGTGTGCGTGTGGTAGTAGGCGTGTGCGTGTGCGTGTCGTTGTTCGTGTGCGTGTGCGTGTGTGTTGGTGTGTGTGTGTGTGGGTGTGGTGTGTGTGTGTGTGTGTGTGTGTGTGTGGTCGTGTGTGCGTGTGTGTATGTCTGTATATATATATACATATACATATATATATAGGTATTATAGGGACAGAGATTTAGATAGATAGGTAGATATAGAAAGAAAGAGCAAGAGAAAGGTGGCGAGAAAGAGAGAGAGAGAGAGAGATCACTTGATTTTCACGTTTTCCTACTTTCTGCAGGTCATTGGGCGGTTGGTAATCGGACCGAAGTCGACGGGCAACGCACTGCGGCACTGGAACGAGATCTGCAACTCTCCTCGTCGGCAGATCGCCGAGTGGCACCGACTGAAGGAGTGATGCCCTCCTCTTGCACACAATATGAAGGGCGTAGGAGTCGGCGCCACGAAAACGCTGGCTCCAGGTTCGGTTAATTCGTGAACTCAGATCTACCCAACCGCCCACTAACTCCCTCCCACCTTTCGTCGGCAAATTTCACTTAACATGACACTCTTCTTGATGTTTGTTTCACAATAAAGCGCAAGCATCTACGGGCAATCTTGGCCCGAAACGGAAAATACGGAATATTAGAGGTAATGTTTGGGTATGGATGAACGTAGAGGAGGATGCTTTGGGCCGAGATCGTCATAATTTCCGTATATATTTAAAAAGAATTGTACGTGTAACGAACACCCACAGTTTCCTTTCTTTGATGCAGATATTTTCGTACTTTTGTTAATGAAATTATGTGATAATATAGAGTCCTTGTTTTGTGATGAATATAACGTAGGAATGGGAGAAATGGCGGATACGTACGTACGTAAGGATCGATCGATGGTTTTCCATTTGCATGCCTTTTCATGCCATCTCTAACGTTTACGTTACCAACGCTTTACGTTTAACAGCGTCGCACGTTGTTATAAACGAATCTGGAAATTCTTATCAGCAACCAGATCATTTCCGTCGAAAGATATTTGTGGCATGGTGACGTGTGAGATTAATTAGAATCAGAGGATCTGTTTATGAATGCAGTGTAAATAAACATTGCATATCCTCATTTGCACTTTTAATGTGCAGTGTCGCGTCGCTAAATGCCTGCGCGCGCCCCGTTAGAGGGAACGTACATCGCATACTTTTGCGGGTACGTGTTTTATAAAAAATAATTCTAGTGCCACGGCGCATAAAGCTGCTTAACCACATTGTTAGGATTTAAACGTGGTAGACAGACTCGCCAAGGCTTTATTATTCGTATATTACATCCGCCAAAGTGCGAATAAGGATTTAAACTTTTTATCACGCGACGATATCACGCAGGAGAAAACTGTTTAATCCAATCCCGCAACCTATAGCAGCTGCAAGAGGCTGCTATCATGGTATGGTTCCAATTTGTGTATTCTTAGAATAGTGATGTGGCGTTATATATTGGTGTTTATTATAGCCTCGAGTGAAGCGCATTTCAACCGGCGAAGCCGAGTGCTGAATGTCTCGCTGATAAATATTTCATGTGACAGTACGAACGTGCGCGCGTCCCGCCTCCGTTTTTCTCTCTTCTCATCTCTCCCACCTCCGTTCTCTCGGAGAGAGAACGAGAAGGAGAGAGCGAGACACACAGACACATACATGCACGCACAAACACTCGCGCACACATACACGCACGCACACACACTCGCACACACACACTCGCGTACACATACACGCACACGCATGTCTAGGCAAGCACGCTTGCACACGCGCAAATAAATTAGCCATGCAGTAAAAACAGCTTGCAAGGTATATCAGCACTAGTATAGTGACGCGACTAAACAGCTAATTAAATCGTAAATTAAAAAGCCCGGCGCGACAGTCTAATCTCATTGGCAGGTGGCTTCACATATGAATTAATGCAACAATTCATTAGTAAAGCAGTAGATGAGAGATACGTGCAAGAGTAGCGATCTCGAGACGTGGCTGTGCTGTTGTATGTGCTCCTCCCCCTCCTCCCGTTCCCCGCCACGCTGCATCCTGCCCCAGGTCGGTCTTCGTACATCAAGTAATATATAAATCCGTAATGGTGATGTGCCAAGCAATGCTAGCTATATCTATCTATACACACACATGTACTCCCGCAGGCACACACACACACGTTCACGCACGCCCGCACGCACGGACACACTAGGGTCCCTATATACAGAGGTCTGTATACAGGGACTCTAGGACACACGCGCGCACGCGCACGCCCACGCACACGCACACGCACACGCACACGCACACGCACACGCACACACACACACACACGTATATATATATATATATATATATATATATATATATATCAGGAGCTAATAATGATAAATTTGCCATTATTAGCTTCTGATATATATGTATACAATGAATTTATATGGCAGAGACCACTTTGTTTCCAACGTGTAAGCATGCGTATGCAGGGGTTGTTCCATCTACTGTTGGTTTAGTACGCAGACACGGGGCATTATATTACACCCAGTTGTTTGCGTTGAATTTACCCACGCGTTTATTCTATCATCCAGATATGACATGCACACGTGATCACATATCCGTGGCAGCGTTTGCAGCTACTGCGTAACTAACCCTCACTCGTTTCCTAAATCGCGAGTATAACTGTCGGATAATGTCACAAGTCCAGCGTCTGACTAGCTGTCTAGTTTACCATACCGCCAAATCATATGGCAAATTCGTTCACGCTGTAAATGTACTATGTTGATGGCATAGCGCTATTAACTATTTCTTTATTATTTTGCATAGATATTCTCCACTTTACCATCGTTTACGTATACGCGCTTACGGTCGAGTGTAACATAACATACGTGTTTGAATCGCAGACGAATAAACTGGAATAACTGGATCTAAATAGAATTTTGTACCTTCTTCGCGATGTCCAAGTCATTCTCCCTCGCGTTGTTACTACCTGTTCATCCATCTATCCATCAATCCATCCATTCTGTCTGTCGGTCCGTCTTTCTGTCTGTCTGTCCGTCCGTCCGTCCGTCTGTCTGTCTCTCTGTCTGTTCGTCTGTCCGTCTGCCTGTTTGTCTATCTGTTTATCTAGCTACATAGCTGGCTAGCTGTTTATCTAGCTACATAGCTGGCTAGCTGTGTTTCGTTCGCCCTCATCTCTCCCGTCTCTCTCCTCTCTCTCTCTCTCTTTCTTTCTATCTCTCTCTCTCTCTCTCTCTCTCTCTCTCTCTCTCTCTCTCTCGCTCTCGTACCTCGTACCTCGTACCCCCTTTCTCTCTTCTGTTCTCTATTTTTCTCTCTCACCTCCTCCTGGCGCACACAGTAAGTAAAAGGCCGTCATCGGGTATCGATCGTCCTTGTCGATGTCATCGGTGAGTCACGCTGCATGCCGGAGCCATGTAGTTGTGACGCCATGGCTTGGCTGTACAACTGACTGGCCACGAATATGATTCATAGGATTCAATCTCGCGATGCAACAGTTGTATGGCCTGCACGTAAATTTCGCCTCGCTGATTAATGGGGTTGGTTTAGTCGCTGCCATGCTGGGATGCGCAATGCGCGGGTACGCGCGTACGCATACCCCATAATCACTGACGCACGCACGCACGCATGTACATATAATACATACGGACACATTTACAACTATAGGCAGTCGCACATACGCACGTTTTCACGCATACACACAGATACAGACAGATTCTCGAACGCACATAGCATGCACGTATGCGCGTCACAATATTGTAAACATTAGTGCTATATATTGCGTGACACTAGAATATATATGACGCTGTGTTATGTCCCCTCCGATTATAAGAAGTCACGCCCTCGTCTCACGTCCCGGTTGTACCATCGACACAGCTGTCGCTTGTTGTCATAGCTATAAACCTTATCGCATTTTGCAATTTTATCACGAAATCTGCAATCCGTTTACTGATTGCCTTTTTTTCTCCGGTCATAGTTTTAACGAATATCGGCGGCCGTTAAAATAATCGAGAGCCACGCATTCGTACACCCACCGTTTGTCTCTTGCGCACATCCGATGTTGTATAGTTATATAGATAACGTGCATGATTCCAAGCTGATTACGTGTAATGAGAGTAATAAATGAAGCTTGACAATTTCTTTGTCGCCTGGGACGTTCGTGTAAATGGATTGGTGTTACAAACTATGTATTTTTGGCGCGTGTATACCATGCGTAAAGAGGCGAGCGCGCGGTGGAATTTATATATATATAAGACGGAGGTAACTGAGACTGCTGGTTGTATGTATAGCGCTGGCCTCATGTAATATAAATTATTGTGTAAATTGTTACCTTCTTATATATGCCGAGCTTATGCCGTATATCGTATATATGCCGTACAATCTTGCAAACGAGAACTACAACTACAATGTGTTTTTACTTCCCTTAAATGGGATACATCATACATTACGTTTGACAGTTGCAATTCTTTATTCTGTCAATCTAAATGATAAAATATAAATAATAACCAGAAGTAACTTGGTAAAAAATGCCGAGGAAACCCTACTGACTTTTAGCAAATGACCTTTCATTATTATAACTGCAGATTGACATCAAAGTTATTCTAAACGGATCTGCGACGCATATCGCACGCTTGTAAATATTATTTGCAATGAAAAATGGAGATATATCTCTATTAATAGATTATATTCTATATACATGATATGTGATAGTTGTGGTAACTTTCATCTACTCGGCATAATGCTTTAATATTAAGTAAGAACAACTACATGCAATATATATATATACATATATATATATATATATATATATATATACGGCGATATTAAAAGACATCGGGTTTAATGTTACTCGTGGGCTCTTGAAAAGAATACCAATGAACCCTACCGTTGTGAACAGCGCGTAGGTATACATGTAAATACACGCTGTTTAAGAAGTATCTTTATTGTTATTTCAAACCATAATGTAGAACAAATGAATGTATGCAGTATAACGATGGTACTGGAGCTGCATCTGAACAAATAGCTATTATAAACCTACGATACGTCAGAGATCCGTAGACGTGAGCGCCACCTGTCCTGTGTGACGAGTCGAGATGCTACTTCATATGCTCTGGCCCAGGGGGCCGTTGTCAGAAACATCGTAAAGTTAATGTTAATGTTAATGCTAAGATAACACTTACGCCTAATATTAATGTTAAGACTAATGTTAAGACTAATTTTGTTTCTGACAACGGGCCCTAGGTTTGGTGGCGGCCATATTGTTTTAACAGTGGTGACGGGACGGCGGCCGTGCAATCCTGTGCGCAACATCGGCGAGCTTCCTTGCCAACACGCACGTGATTCGTCATGTAAACCCAGTGAAATGGAATCAATGTTGGGGTGATGTCCGGCGGAGACCATGCATTCATAATGTACCGCCCCACTTCATTGATTGGAAGAACGTGTTAACGCAGCCGCTCGATCGCTGCCACACCCCCAGTGTGGCACGTACCCCGCCCCGCCGTTAATGGTGTCTGGTTAGAGGAGCGCTATACATGTTTAAATATAGCGCTACCGATTTTACAGTCTCTGATCTTGTCGATATGCAGTGATGATACGTTGCTCCATGCACAGCAACCCACCGCGCAATTGTCTTTCCGTTCATCCGTGTTTTATTGTTCTAATGCGGTTTGAAGCTGTAAAGGTCATTCATGAACGTCCTATGTATATATGCATATATACATATATATGTATATATGTATATATATATATATAGGAATAAGATATTTGATACACGCGTATACATGATTGACGTGACATTTGCGATATTCGTACGTGAGCGGCATGTTTATTAGAACGCTATGCGCCAGTTCGTGAGATGACGTGCGTATACATACATACACACGTGTATATATATACGTGGATATATATATATATATATATATATATATATATATAGTACGTACGTACGTACGTACGTACGGTACGTAGTAACGTAAGT
>NW_014577167.1:290969-301415 GCF_000485595.1 Priapulus caudatus
CTCTCTCTGTGTCGTCGTGTGTATATATTGTATATATATATATATATATATATATATATATATATATATATATATATATACACCACGCGCGCAGACACGAACCTCCGCGGATTAGAACTAAAAACGCAAGCTTGTCAACATGTCCTCCATGTTCCGACTCGAACTCAAGAAATAGTAGCTAATGCGCGGCATGTACCAATAAAATTAACGAAAATATAGATATAACACCATAACTCGGTAGCTTGACACGATGGTGCTAGCGTAAGCAACTGTGTATATAATAATTTATATCATTCTTTGCAGACATACGCATATTAATGAGTAGGTACAAGCGTAATCGTTAGAGTCGCTAGAGTTTTGAGTTTCTCGCTAGATGCAACGTTAGCTAGTGATGTAAATTGTGTGCTTTACAATCCGTAGACGGCTTTCGCAACAATTTCCGAATCTAATTTTCACGACGACTAGCCCGCACGAAACGACATTTTCCAGAAACCGTTTAGCGCTGAAAGCGCGTTTAGGAAAACTACCTTGCAGTCAACGAATTGTAAACGCGAATACATATCAAGGAACTATATGCAATTTCACCGTAACCGTGCAAGACCGCATCTTATTAGTGACTGCGACAAAAGAACCACTACAGGAAACCATATATGCTTAGGGGAGCTTCCGATTCCTTCAAATACAAACCACGATGCAACGCTGCCATTAGCAGACAACTTAGAATGTGTGTTTATGAGTACCGGGTATCGAACTCGGTCCCCCGTGCATCAAACAATATACGCTACAACTACGAAATGCAAATAAGCTGGGTTCCGTAGAGACTTGAGATCTAGGCTGGTGACCGGGGCGCGGCAATAACGGTCTTTCTGTCCGGAATACATGAAATCAAGAGCTAATAATACCAATAACTACTACGAATAATATAATATTAGCTCTTGATGAAATACATGCGTCTACAGCGCATTAACATGGGAACGTACCCCGCAGTGAGGCGCGCCCGCCGGATGGCCCCAGCAACATTGCCCGCTAGCTCGATTACTTTCGCAGCCGTCGATAAACTGCAATCACGGTTTACTAATGAGCGTGCGGCAATCGACAGCAGCACAGCACTGAACCCAACACAGTTCGGCTCGGCATCTCATAAACGCCTGCTGCCGCTGACATGAGCATCCGGGTGTGAGTAAGGCATTTGCGGCTCCCGCGCGGGGGTACGGCATATATACAGACGTCCTACCCCCATGCGTACATGCTTGTGCTGCGCCTATATATACTCTTGATATATATATATATATATATCAAGAGTACATAATGTGAGATCTCCCATAAGAGTACATCTCCCACTATGTACTCTTGATATATATATATATATATATATAATATATATATACATATATATATATATAAACTAGAAAGGGCAGTTGTCGCAACTACATGTATCCCCCGTGATCTTGTATGAATGAAATATCTCTGAAGGACGTAGAAGGTAGGTAAAGTTAAATAAGTCACAAAGACAAAGGTTTGTTACACAGCTCATCCGCCTGGAATGTGCAAGTATGTTAAATGGTTGCCTTATAGGGGTTTTGGTACGCGACACACCTTCTCCCCAAGATGTGTAAGTATACCAAGTTTGGTAGCGCAGGTCAATTTAGGGCCGAGTTAAAGAGCAGAAAGGAAATATGATCAAGGTCAAAGTAAAGGTCAAATTAAAAGTCGTAGTGATCTGGTTTTGGTACGCGACACACCTTCTCCCCAAGATGTGTAAGTATACCAAGTTTGGTAGCGCTAGGTTAATTAAGGGCCGAGTTATAGAGCAGAAGGGAAATATGATCAAGGCCAAGGTAAAGGTCAAATAAAAGTCGTAGTGATCTGGTTTTGGTACGCGACACACCTTCTCCCCAAGATGTGTAAGTATACCAAGTTTGGTAGCGCTAGGTTAATTAAGGGCCGAGTTATAGAACAGAAGGGAAATATGATCAAGTTCAAGGTAAAGGTCAAATAAAGGTCGCAGTGACCTGGTTTTGGTACGCTGCCCACCTTCTCCCCAAGATGTGTAATTAGACCAAATTTGGTCACGCTAGGTCGAGTTATAGAGCGGAAGGAAAAATCTCTGTGGCTAACCGAGCGGCGGCGGCGGCGGCTGTACAGACATGAAACCATAGTATCCCAGCCGACTTCGTCGCGGGGGATACAATTAATGAAATTCTATTTTACTAATAGAACGTGATTAAACGCAGAGAATACGCAGTTACTCATGTTAACATGCTACGCAGCAAATATCGGATGGCACACACACAGTACTAATCCATAATCCGTGGTAAATGCCAAATAGCGTGCATTCAATTCAATGTGCGAAAAACCAATAACCTGGCCTGCTTATGTTAATATATCCCAGAAACGTGTAGTTTATTATCATGCTAAATATATACCTGTGGAATTTTGAAAGGACCAACTTCCACGAAATTAAATACGTGTGAGTGTAAACATGTATAGTTCTCAAAAGTTGTCGCTGGATTAGTAGTTTCTCGCAAGAATTGGTTTAACATTTCCCGCTTAATTACCGTGGAAATCAAAGTTTACAGTCAGCCACCTGCCTGGCTCATTAATTATTGTAATTAAATAACTACAGACAAGAGACTGGCTATTATGTCTGAGCTGCCTTGTTACTTCGTAGATGCGCGGGCTCGATCACTATTGTAGTGTAGGGCTATAGCCATTAGAATAAATACAATTCGCCGAGTTTTAACCACACTCGTGCATCAGTGCTATATGCGTATGCGTGTATGCGTGCGCGTGTGTATATTTTGTGAGTTCATCTGAAATCTTGCGTGTAACTCTACGCCTGTCTGTGTGTGTACGCGCGCACGGCGTGTACATGCCGGCATGCGTTTCAAACAGTCACGCGCACATTGCCATGGTTACCGCGTGCACAAGAACACTGCTGCGGTTACGCGGAAGACACATAAACGTTGCCATGGTTACCGCAAGCTGACGTGCAGACACTGCCATGATTACTATGGGGAGACACGCATCCATTGTTATGGCTATTACTGCGACTAGATGCGCACACGTTGTCGTGGTGACCGCGGGCAGACGCCCACACGTTGTCATGGTTAACGCAGGCAGACGCGCATGCTTTGTCATGGTTACCGCGGGCCGACGCCCACACGTTGTCACCGTTACCGCGGGCAGATGCGCAGACTTTGTCATGGTTACCACGGGCAGACGCGCAGACTTCGTGTGGTTACCGCGGGCAGGCTCCCACACGTTGTCATGGTAACCGCAGGCAGACGCGCAGACTTTGTCATGGTTACCACGGGAAGACGCGCATACTTTGTCATGGTTAACGCGGACAGACGCGCAAATTTTCTGTGCCCCCCAGGTGCCCCCCCCCACTGAAAATTCATGCTTGATGAAAAAAAAATTGAATTAAAAACAATGCCGTTAGAACAGCATAATACAAAAAAGTTATATATTGTGCCCCCCCCTCCCACGAAAATGTAAGGCCCCCAGTGCACCCCCTCCCCGCTGAAAAAATCCTAGCTACGCCACTGGCAGACGTCCAGACTTTGTCGTGGTTACCACGGGCAGACGCTCACACGTTGTCATAGTTATCGCGGGCAAACGCGCAGACTTTGTGTGGTTACCAAGGGCAGACGCGCAGATTTTGTGTGGTTACCAAGGGCAGACGCGCAGACTTTGTGTGGTTACCAAGGGCAGGCGCGCAGACTTTGTGTGGTTACCAAGGGCAGACGCGCAGACTTTGTGTGGTTACCAAGGGCAGACGCGCAGACTTTGTGTGGTTACCAAGGGCAGACGCGCAGACTTTGTTTCAAGGTTACATGGTTTAATGACTGTCGGGCGCTCCGGCGTCATTTACGACGGATTCGAGCACGAAATTTCCAATACGTTTTCAAATTACACGCCGTCGAAACAGCCGCAGATGAGTGCCGGCAGGGAGAGGGCGATTACTAACTTCAAAAGCCTGTATCGGGGGAGGAGGCAGGGCACCAACGAGGGAAGGAAGGAACAGCACCGAGTTTGGGGAGAGGGGATCTGAGCACGCAAGGGGAAGAAAAACAAATGTGCTCGCCGTGACGGGGTGTCAAGACTGCTCACTCGCCGAAAATTCGTCATCAAGATTTTTTGAGGCAACATATCGCAATTCATTGTTAATTATTCAAACATAATATAAAAAACTAAACAATGCGAGTGCAAATCACAATGTGACAAACGGGTCAAAAGTCGACTTGCTTATGAAGGGTGTGCTTGCGCGCACTCGCGCCATATGCCATAACTATGATATTGCAATTTAAATCACATATAATTTCTAACATCATTCACGGCAATGTATTATAACCTGTTCATGCTCTGTTTACTTCTAATCTGTAGACAACAGGGCTTTTAGACTTCCTTACGACAGTAAATAACGTTAACATTTTTCTTAACCTCTGACTAACCCAAGTACGCTGTATACAGGTAAGCGAGATTAAGGTTTAAGGTTAAGGTTAGATGGGTAGAGTTTAGGCCTGGCCTATTATAATACCCATATCTGTCCGATAGTTTGTTTTTAAAGCAGTTGACCGTCTTGGCCTCGACAACAAATGTTGGCAGTGCGTTCCATGCATTCACCACTCTTTGGCTGAAAAAGTGCTGTCGCAATTGCAGCCTGGATCTATTTTTGAATAGTTTCAGGGGATTACCCCTGGTGGTTCCAGTTGCCGGTGTGAAAAATTGGTTGCTATTCATGTTTTCTTTGTCTGTTAAAATTGTGTAAGTTTCGAGCAGGTCTCCCTCCCCTCACTCTCCTCTGTTCCAGTGAATATAGACCTAGAATTTCCAGTCTCCTCTCGTATTCCAGGTTACGTATAGAGTGGACTAGCTTGGTTGCCCTCCTTTGCACTTTTTCTGAGATGTACACAAATGTCATAACGAAAATAGACCCCTCAACGACAGCACATAAAACACTTGTAATAACTATGAGAAAGAAGTGTGTATTTCGTTGCGAACGATCGTTGATTTGACATTTTCCTGACGGTCGGCAACGCAAGAAACATACATTATAGACAGGTATTCTCCTTAACAAATAATTTTTTATGCGTAACGTAGATTCAAATCGTTATCTCGCAAAATATTAATGCAATACTTAACAGAACGTATCACACGATATTCGACAAGATTTGCTACCGACACAAAAAGCACTGGTCTAGGATGCCGTGGAGGGAACAAACACGAATCCAGACTTGGTGAAGGTAATAATTATATTTTCGTGGTGTATTAAGAGCCCATCACTACCCACACGCCATTCACATAATCAACACGCACACACGCGCACGGACACGCACGCGCACGAACACACGAGCGGCACACTACACCTTTAGCGTAACGATTTTATGGCCAGCAACGGCAAAAGCTGGATACTTTCATTTTCTAAGTGCAAAAGTCCGTTCGGTTGCAAGAGCAGCACTTCACCTGCACTAATAAATGTGTTTGATTGCCGTCGTACCACTCAGTAAGTGAGATTTAACGCTTCACACCCTTCTCACAGATGAAGCCAGATTGAATGATCGTTTCACACTTTCCCCGATGCTGCGCTGAGCAGAAATGTTTTGCTACGCGCTGTAGGCAAGAAAGGAGAATGAATGAGCGCGCCCTCAGCACCTGCAAATATCCAACATCTCTGAGTGGCCAGAAACACCAGGAACAATGACCGGAAACACTTGACTAAGGTGACCAACTCCATTTATAAGTGACCAACAACATTTGCAGATGACCGGGAACACCTGCAGAGATGACCGGAAAAAACCTAGAGATGATCAGCAACATGTGCATTGAATGTCGGAAACACATTTTAACAACAGTTAGTGTTCTTGTACAATAACCATGTAAAGCACATCAGTATATAACATGCATAACCAACCAGCCACCATATACATACTTGACGAGTGGGAATAACCATACCACGTATCTGTTAGTGCTGGCAAATAGCCAGGTAACCCCTCTGCGCACACAATTAGGATATTCAGAGTACCAAGAGCGTATTACATTCTTAATACGCGTTTGATGGTACTAAAATAAGTGCACATAACTGAAAACTGATCTTCATGCCAAGTTCATTTATGATACGCGTAGCTTCTCATAATCACAGCTTTCCCAGGCCCAGCCTGCACTGCTGAGGTTTTGTCTTGAATCTGCAGCAACAGCGTCAGTACGGTGACCGTGAAATGGCCGTGGGCACGGCATCAGCTCTGCGCATTCTCTCCGATAATTAAAATTGCACAGCTGTGACAATCTCTGCTTCTCCAGGCAGAGGGGACTTGCGTTTTTCCCGGATCACCTGCTGCAAGCAGTCCCATGTTGGTAATTCCGCACAAACACGCATAGGAAGCTCGCTGTCATTGCAATTCGTAGCTCACAGACAGACTTAACGCGCTGCGATATCAGAATCGGCTTGTTATTGTTATTGCATCGCGTGCAAAACGCCATACTGAGCGCAATGCATGCCAGTCACGCTACAGTGAACATGCGCCGAGGTTGGCTGGTGACACGTACAACATACCCCACGTATAACACATCCGCGAGCATACGCACGACCTCTACTAGCAAACCGAGAGCTACGCGAAACGATGATGACGGTTAGTTACCGACTGACATGACGGCGCCATTGCGTGCACGCCGACACGCACACGGACATGACAATACGTAAAATGTTCGGTGCTATCTACTGCCGATTGGCCTAAATAGCCAGTGCTTGCAGCTTCGTCTTGTAGAGGCCAGCAAGCATCTTCGTTGCCATGTAGATGTGGTCCCGTCGCGACACACCCGTGAGAGACAGCTGCCAGTCCGCACGATCCACGTGGGGTATATTCTTTTGTATTACTTGGCCTGAAAACAGTCTCTCATGCTTAACCAAACAAGATGGCTGGACACTAAGGAAAAGTGAATGCAACCTGCTGACGTGTCAATGCAATTATAGATAAAAATTTCGACAATTTGCATTATTAATTAAACAATTGGTTTACTTAATACTTACACTGTTAATTACACTATTCTACTCTACTAATACTGATAACAAGAGCCGCAGAGTGTCTGGGCTCATCTGAGGTCTGTTGCTACGGTTATAAACGTAACATTTAAGTCGTGCGTAGTGACACCTTTGTTAGGAGACGCAGATATGCAGATACGCAGTTGCGTACACATCATTTCAGCAACCTTTTGCATTCTGCATACCTCCCAAATCCCATTGGTTGATACAAATCGCGTGCCTGAAACTCCTGTTTTATGGTGCATTGTGACCCTAACCCTAACACTATTAAAAATAAAAATAAATTAATTGTTGTAAAAATCATTTGTTGTTATTAAATTGTTGTAAATAAATCATGTAAATATATGCGTTAATTAGAAAAAAATAGTTAAATGGATAAAGATAGAAAAATACAGAAAAAAGGTAAATAATAAAATAATCTGATGGGATTCGATCCAACGACCTTTGACCCATGACGCCTGTGCTCAGTGTGCTGTACCCGTTGGGCTATCCAGGCTGACTGGCTTTCTAGATTATGGATGTGCCATGAATATGAGAACACTATGACATCATTGAGGCAGTTCTGGAATCCACGTTTAACCCTCCTCTTAAAGGTCAAAATGTTATCAGACACTTACTCTTCGCACGTCAGTGGAAAGCACATTTCATGGTCATTTCAATAAAGTGATAAAAATGGTAGGTCAGCGCTGAAACAAAAAAGTTTTCACTCTGTCCATTAGGCCATGTCCTCAGAAAATGTCTGATATCTGACCTTTCCCCCACTGCCCTTTGACCTGTGACCTCCAATTTCGCACTGGAGATGGGTTTCCTGCCCATCACACTATACACCGAATATTAAGAGCATAGGTCGAGCCGTTAAGATTTGTGCAGCAATTCCGTATTTCCTCCTATATCTTAAGTTAAGGGGGAAATATTCCCCCTCCGTTTACACATCTTGACCTTTGACCCTTGACCCCCCAAATTTGTCATCCCGAGTCCTTTTCACGACTCCCCCCCCCGACGTCCCGAATATCATGACCGTACGTCGAGCGGTTAAGATTTGTGCCCAACTGTTGACGCACGGACGGACGCGCGGACGATCATGCGATTCTACAAGCTGCATCTAACTACGTCAGATGAGCTAATAAATAAGGCAGGAATAGATAAGAACCCTAACCTCAAGCTTTTACCCACAAATGCAAGTAAGATACTCAAATATTGCCTATGAATGTAAACTACCATAATGCTTATATTCCTGATAATATAAAACTTCACATTTGACATCAGTATTCTAAAACCTACAGCACCCATGAGCTTTACTCCTCCCCTTTACAGATATTTTCAGGCAATCCAACTTTCTGCATGACCCCATCAGACAGCATACCTCAGCATTTCAAATACGGGTTGTTTACGTTTTAATGCCACTACGTCAAATAAAATGATTTCAGTTTTTATATAATTGATGGCAGAATCACACATTTTAATGGGCAGTGTTGCCTGGGCTATAGTCCCAAGTCATTTTATGGAGACAGCCGGCATCTACTTCATTGCAGATGAATCAGTCAATTCGCAGAAACTAGATTGACAACTATGCCTTACAGAAAGTCTACGCTACTTTCCAGAGTAAGAGGAAATTTAGGTTTTTTATTAAATTGGCATTAACAGAAGAAATATGTTTTATTATTTTAGTGCCTAGGTAAGTGGCTATTTATTGTGGTAATGGGCCAGCTAGTAATATCAATACTGATCATGTGCAACTGATATATATGCATGACACATATCTACACATAGGTGCATCCACGCACGGCCGTCACACACACCTACACGGTCACATGCATGCACGTACACACGCCTCAACATGTATAACCTAGTGGTGCCATCTACTGTGAAAAATTCCCAGATTATTTTAATTATTTATTAATTTAGGGTTAGGGTTAGGGTTAGGGCTAGGGTTAGGGTTAGGGTTAGGGTTAGGGAGTAGGTTGCGGTGGTTTCTGGGATAAGACCTGCTGTGAGAGGTGTGATATAACCTCGACCCACCTACACGGTCACATACATGTACGTACACACGCCTCAACGTGTATAACATAGTCGTGCCATCTACTGTTAAAAATTTCCAGATTATTTTTATTATTAATTAATTTTTATTGTAAACGTATTTTGTCTTTATAAACATACGCAACACGTAAGATAGAGTGAAGCCTATTGACTTCACTATCTGTTTAACCCAATAACCCTGGCAAATATCCTGCTTGACTTGGCTTGAGTGGACTCAGCAAAGCTTAGGTGAACAATACTCACCGATTGTGATGGAGAGACCAGACCACCCAAGTGCATAGTCTGAAGGGGTATTGTCCTGAGCTTCCATCACGTATTCTATAGGCACCGGGACAGCCTGTGCGTATGTCTGCAACTCTATGCTATGACCTGGGTCTTGAAGTAGCAAACAATCCACGTTGTACCACCTGACAAAGATAAGGGGAAGTCACTGAGCGAATGTAGTTTAACAGGTCAGTTCCAATGCATAGCGCAGATAATTGTAAAGCTCTCAAATATCGAAATATCTTCACAACACATAGCGAGATAGTACAGCAACTACACAATTGTAAACTCCTTCATATGTGTCAGCGACAACGACAACAAGAGTTACAACGAGAAAGATCCACGAGCCACACCAGAGGCTCTTGGGAATGCTGTATTACAAGCTACAGCGGAAGTCTGAAAATCCACACTGCTCGAGGATTGGGTTGGTCCAGATTTTCGGATTTTCCGGATTCTCGGGCACACTTTTAAAATTCGAATTTAAGGAAGAATAAAGAAGAGATAAACAAGTAAATTTTGATAGTTTATTTATTAGTAAATACAGCATGCTTCATTTATCAAAACCAGCAGCAAAAATAAAGTCAACACTTGACAAAAATGTAAAAAAAAAAAATTTCGAACAGTCCGGGTTCTCAGGTGGTCCGGATTTCTGCCATCCGCATTTCTGGATTTCTACTGTACTATGTTTGCTTTGTTGGGACAGCAAGCTCACCGGTCAGGTGCAATCTCAACCAGGCAGCCTTCGACGGCAAGCAGGGGTTGGAGTTGATGCACACGCCTGCTCTGCCGTAGATTCTCTATCCTTCCCTCAGCTCCCTTCATACCTACACCAATAATGCATACTTGACTAACATATCAAAGCAGACTAACTGCAAACATTAAAGATAGTATACGGATATGATCTACATATGTGATTTTTTTTACAACGTCACAACATTTTAGTCTGAGGTAACAATGATAAAGCAATAAAGCTTTGCCAGAATTTAATTCGAAACACGATTCAGCACACACCAGCAATGCATACCTGCAGTGAATCCAACCGGCTGCGGAGCAATGCTGTTGTCCGCGGCAAGCCCGTTCACGTCAGCTTTACCGAACACGTC
>NW_014577167.1:301440-314699 GCF_000485595.1 Priapulus caudatus
TGCCGTGAGTGTCGAACGTGTACTTCAACGAAATAAAGTACAAAACAGTATAAAAAGTCAAAAAAATTCATCAGGATGCATATTTTCAAGATTGATAATTGAACTCGGAACGGATGTAAACACTGAATCGTACATAACGCCTGACCTGTTCAACATTAGCCTGACTTTTAGCTATACACTATCGAATTTGTTTGCTAGCGCCTATATGCTTTTATTTACCCGTTACGCAGGTACATCGCCTAGTGGCGCCCACACGGAACCTTGGACATTCGTAGTCGTTACGAATCCATCAGTGAAGCGGCAGATCAGAGAAATAATCGAGCACGAGGAGGAGCTTAATTATAGGTAAAGATGCGAGAGCTAGAGAGCGAGTGCGCCCGGGACGCGAAAATATTTTTCCCACTTGATTTCCGGACCCCAATCTTTCCACAGCCAATCAGCGCACTCCATTCACTCGACTTCGCTCTTATTTAGCATATGTCATGTGTGATTTTCAATACAGGTAGCGCGGCGTCGTTACGTATCAACGGTCGGTGGTTCGAATCCCGTATGTTTTCTAATTATTTCCTTGTTTTCTGTATTTTTCTATCTTTATCCATTTAACTCATGTTTTCCAATTAACGCAAATATTTACATAGTGCGTGCGTGCGTGCGTGCGTGCGTGCGTGCGTGCGTGCGTGCGTGCGTGCGTGCGTGCGTGCGTGCATGGCAGGTCGCTCCTGGCAGATTACTGCTCCAAACGGTTATTGTACCAGCATCCATATTACTGTTGAGAAATATATCACATGTTGTGTAGGATTTGGCTGATTACTCGCTATTTTATTTTTTTATTTAAAACTAGGGGGAACGCTGCTGCCTCTTGTCCCCCAGAAGATGCACTGAGAGCGCGTGCTATTGCTGAGCAATAGTTTTGAATGCATATTTTAATTATTCTCTCCTTGTATCGCTCATGGCGGTGATCATGACTGTTTACATGCTATTATAATTATATAATTCGAAGGAACTGTGTCAATATTAGCTTTGTTTGCTTACAATTATTACGTCAAAATTGAAATCCATTTTATGGTAAAAAGCGCTATATACGTGGCAAAGTTACGTGAAGATTATGTAATTTTCTACGCATTTGCACAGCTGTCACGAACGAATATTATTTATTATGCTTTTGCTTGGCTGGACACATATAAACATGGGTCATGCGAAACTTGCCGACACCTGTCTGCAGCGCAGCAGCGTTGCTTGGAAATAGTAATAATCCGCTTTTCAAAATATTGCTATGTTGTGTTTGTGGTTAGATTAATAGCGGTAGCGCAGCCGATACTCGTGGTTGACAGTTGTACACCGTTCAATGAATTAAGAGCAGGAGTAACTAAGGGTCCTACTATTTACTTCGAATAAGGTAGATAGCTTCATCTGACTGACATAGAACTCGTAACACATGCGCCTATTTTCCTCGCAGGTAGAATGTCGGATAATGACACCTGATACACCGAGAACGTTTAGAATGCACGCTCGGTGTATAATTATATTTCATGTCATATTTCGTGCGATTCCGGCGTGCAAAAAGAGTAGCACACGAAGTAACCGTTCAGACGTAACCAAATCTGATGCTACCACAGCACGTACTCCGATATTCATATACGGACGGGATTATTTTTAGCTCTCCTTCACAATGCACGATCAATGTTTCTGTGGCAAACAATCACGTATTTTACCGCAAAGCCAGACACCGCCAACGAAATGCGCCGCGGTACACACTGGAACTGTGCATGCGCTGAAGTATAAAACATGAAGCGCTAGCAAAATCATAGCTTTGCAATCATAATTAATAATCGCATTGACAAAGCTGCGAGGCTCTCTACTGCACATAGAAGATAGGTAAAGATATATATATACCTGCAGTGAATCCAACCGGCTGCGGAGCAATGCTGTTGTCCGCGGCAAGCCCGTTCACGTCAGCTTTACCGAACACGTCCTGAAATGCTTGCCTGATAGGGCTGACCTTCGCTTCCTTATCAGATGCCACAATGATGTCAACATCACCTCCTTGACCTGCGTTACAGCACGGATCAAGCACAATGATAAGATCATTGATTATGTTGTTTTATTTGCACATCCTTCATGCAACCAATTCAGAGTCTTATCTGTATTGTAACCATCAGCGTTGATGTACCGCACAAAATATTCTGCAACATTCATAATCAGTGACTTACAGCCAGTTATATACCAAGTGCCTCTGCTCTTATACCAAATTGGGTGAATCCTTTTAACGAGATAAAGTAGTGATTGGTTACAAAGACATAGCCTTTTACTATAGATATATATATAGAGATATTATCAAGAGCTAATAAATACCTAGAGTGTACAACGGGAAAACGGGAAAATAGTGCTATTTCACGGCAATATTATTCTACTTTGCCTGCGAGTCTAGAATAATTTTATGGTATTGCATTAAGCAGAATTCTTTGCTCTCTAAAACAAGACCAACCGCTTGTCAATACGATACTCCTAGGCTGAGATATTGGCTCGTAAACCTCCCCTCCCACAGGCCTCACGGCACCTCGCATCCACAATATTCAGTATCCTTCACGCCATTTGCAAGTTAGGAAAGTCGCTTCGTGAGTTTGGTTTTTTCCGCGATAACTTTATGAATGAACGGCATTTCGGTTATCATCGATGACTTTTGGGGGCATCGCCTATGCCCTTATCTCCCGTTATCTTTCCTAGCACGGCTAATGCCCGTCATGATGGAGCCGGCAATGTTTTCTAAATTAAGTCTCTACACAATGCAGCTCAGTTACTATATGGTGTAGTAAGAGTACCAAATTTGGGCATGTGACATCAATTGGGCATGGCAGCGCTCTAAGCGGTGACGGAAAACGATAGCCAGACCCGCAAAAAGCGTGAAGGATAGTGAATATTGTGGATGCGAGGCGGCGTGAGGCCTGTGGGAGGCATGATTACGCTCCAATATCTCGGCCTAGGAGTATCGTAGAGACAAGCGGTTGATCTTAATTCAGAGAGCAAAGAATGCTGCTTAACGCAAGACCATGAACTTAGTCTAGAACCGCATATAAAGTAGAATAATATTGCCGTGAAATAGCACTATTTTCCCATTTTCCCGTTGTACACTCTAGGTATTTTATTAGCTCTTGATATTATAACCAATTGCTCCTAACCGTAAGCAAAGTACTCACGAATGTACTCCTTCATTTGTGGATCTAGTGCGGTTATCATCGAGTCAACTGAACTCTGAAATAAACCGACAGCATTTCTGTGACTCTTCAGAATGTATCTAATTGACCAACACTCTGCTTTAAACACACAACAGATCCATGTACATACATGTAAGCACCTAACACTGAAAAGACTTTTGTATAGCACAAAACTCTATCTGACTGGCACAATACCTGTGCACTGTCCTTTCATCTTTGTTAGCAGCAGCAACAGTTGTGAATTAACTGCACTTACTGCGAAACGATGAATTTGCTTTGTAAACTGTTGCTACTGACACAACTTTGGCATGCACAACACAAATGCTTGCACTCACTGGGTGCTCGCGTCTCTCTTTAGCATGAAAGCACATAACAAGCCTGCCACACCGATTGTGCCGTGCCCCCAACACAGGTGCTCCCTACCTTCGTCTTCTCAACAATGTTGTGCACAAGGTTGTTCTGAGCGATCTGGGTGACAGTGCCCTTGAACCAGCCCCACATGCTGCTGTCGTCTGAATTAGATACCGACACATCCTCGCCGACGTATCCACCGCTAGGTCCTACCATCTGATATGAGACGGGCGCCTGTACGCTGCGCAAGTTTGCAAATGCAGAACGTCTGTTATATATATATTGGAGAAGTCCTCGAATGGTCGAATACCTGATAGACCAGGCTACAGGCGAGTTAGGTATTATGAGATGTACAGCCAACATCAAATATTTTAGATCACCTCTATAAACAAAACCATCGAACATGAATTTAAAACAAAAAAAAACACATGCAAAAGTTCATGTTTATAATAAATTAAACGTAATAATTTACAGGTGATAATTTCCAGTTTTGCATTATTTTGTTGGTTTGTAGCTGTAGTAATTGTACGATTGTACAAGAAGAAATTATATACAAACTTGTAAAAAGTTCACGAAATTGGTGAATACTTTTATATTTGACGTCATTTCATTTAGTACGTAGTATGTTCATACTTACACAGGAGTCTGGGCGTAAGGTGATACATCTGCATGCGCAACCGATGATGGTGTATAAAACTGTTGCTGCTCCTCAAAGTTATACTGACCCTGAAACACGGGGACTTCAATTCTACTGTGCCTTCAACGAAACATACCAGGATGTCCAGTCTGACACCCACCCGAATATTCGCATGCATATATGGTCACACACATACAAGCCAGGGCATCTGTAACGACCAAGTTGACTGACCTGTGGTTGTGTTGACTGTGCATAGTCTGGGTAGGCGAGCTGCCCTGCTGGCTGCTGTGGTGCATAGCCTGGATACGGAGCCTGTACGGCTGGCTGCTGTAAGCTGTGTTTTGCAATGTGTGTTCCAGCGATGGTAGCAGGTGCAACCGCAGGACCTGGCTGATAATGTGTATGCTCAGCAGGTGAATCCACTGACTCTTGCTCCCTTGTTATCTGGGATATACCAGGGTCACCTAGGCCAACTTGGAACGTGGTGTCATCGGATTGTGGGAAAAGGTTGGATGTGGGAAGGGGCGAGGGGTCACGTGAGGTTGTGAGAGATGGTTCATTTGAGGATACAGAGGTAGGGTGAGATTCTCCAGCCGATACTGCAGCAGAGTCTCCTGTTAACATGGCAATATTCAGTGTAAGTGATACATGATATGACCACATATGCAAGCAAATTTCTAGAGTCAACTACCTGCCAATCAAACAAGCAACATTTACTTCTTCTTCTCCTTTTTGGTAGAATTAACCAAATCTATGCGCAAATACTTGTGGTTTCAGATAAACCTGCAGGGTATTATCCTAATGGATTTGTTAGCAAGCTGTGCAAGAAAAACTCATGACATATGTAAACGCATGTAAATTAAAAATCGTAAACTGTTCTGGCTTCACCAACCTATAGTACAGGTATCTGTTGTACTGGATTGACTGTGTGTTGCTGTGACTGCAGGAGTGGGTTTTGGGTCAGCTGAATCATTTCCAACCATCTCAAACTCTCCGTTGGAGTCTTCAGCTTTTACTTCCTCCATCATGTTTCTTCTTGACTTTGACTTCTAAAAATCAAATGAACACTTACAATCACGTGACCACATCTTCTTCTTGGTTGTAGTTTCTCGCGGATGATCCAGGCTGAATCGTCAGCTAGGTGCTGCACGACCTCCCTGTCGACAATTCTTCTCCACCTCCATCGATCAGCAGCATCTTCCTCCGTTACTCCAAGCCTTCTCATCTCCGCCTCCACTCCATCCCCACATGAAGCCAATTAACATGAAGCAAATAAATGCCCTGGTACTTGGTTAGTTGTTGTGCCCATTCAGATTACTACTGTTATTATAATTATGAGAACCACTAGTATTAATTTTATAATAATATCATATAAATAAGCAATTGAATATATTTATTACTCAAGGAAGTCATTTATTCTACATGTGACATATATTGTCCAATATGACCTATATAAGTTTTAGTAGCCAAGTAGCCTACCCAAAAACCGTCACATCTAGTGTCGCTTGTGATAACTCAAATATTTGTAATACATCTGGCTTATTCTAATTACTGGGTGCTAGAGTGCATTGCCTTCTTAATGATTCACATGATATTTCTTAAGACAAGTTTAGTAACATCACGGAATTCAATGCCAATAGGGTTCACCATGAATGTAACTCAAATTCATGATTGACTGAAACCGAGTGCCAATCCGTGTCCGGGCAATTTCAATTTCCTGATAGTGTGTTTGACTGTTTCATTTTTGGGTTTCTGTGTCCCGTTCAATTAGCAGGCTCATTATAAAATCATTTAGTTACTCACTTATTCTTGTCGAAGTGATACGATTTTTGGTTAGCGTATAGCAGCAACCACTGATCATGTAGAAAAATAATTACATGACTTACCGACACCCAACAAGCTTAATTAATGACCTGCAAAATTGGGTAGGGCATGCAAGAGGATAATTGTGAGGTAAAGCATTTGTTAACATAGTATTTTACACAATATCATCAAGCTGATCTAAAAAAATGCCACAATAGAACCGCTATACCTTCGGTGTCACTTTCGCCCAGGCGTAGAGGGAGGGTGCTGCTACGTGGCAGCACTAGTGTTAGGATTAGGGTTAGGGTCAGGGTCAGGGTTAGAGTTAGGATTAGGGTTAGGATTAGGGTTAGGGAAATAAGGCCATGCCTAGCATGGAAGTAAGACTGTGGAATGACGGAAGTGTACGAAGTGACTAGTGCTGCCACGTAGCGACACCCTCCCTCTACGGCCGGGGGAAAGTGACACTCCTATACCTTCCATCCGTGCTCAACGAGCCTTGATCAGATCCCCTAAACACAGAGGGCTGCAGAAACTGCAAGATAAGACAGTTGTATTGTGGGAATTTGGACACTGGCTTAAAGATGTACCCAATAATTTCCCTTCTCGTATGTGATTGTCCTGCTCATTTTACTCTGGGTTTAGTAATGCTAGCCGCACACTATCCGATTTTGCACTGTGCACAGCACTAACGCCCCGCACACTATCCGACCCGATCCCGATCGATTGGGAGGCCACCGCACACTGTCCGACTCAAAGTTGACGCAAACCATGGCACTCTCGTGGCGTTCCAAGCGGATTTAGCGTGTACTAAGCGTCGGGAGTGTTTCCCATGGTTCGAATGCCATTCCATTCGAATGCGGTTCCCATGGCGCAGCTCTGTGATTGGTCAATTGTCTTCAGCGCTCGTCGATCAGGTCGGATGGCCACGCACACTATCCGAGTCGCGTCGTAAGCCCTCGCACACTATCCGACCCGATCTGCTCCCGATTCAAAATTCGAATCGGGCCAAAATGACCTCCCGAGCCAATCTTAAGCCTCCCGAGCCAAACTAGAACATCTCGATCCAATCGTAAGCCTTCAAATCGCGCTCGGGTCGGATAGTGTGCGGCTAGCATAAGCATTGTAAATATTTATTTAGGCGATAAATGGTTGCCTGTATATGGTACTCAGATCTTTAAACTGAAAGAGTGAAATGTATGTGGTCAGGCAGTTTTAGACGTTCGTATCTAGCCACGCTGGAATATACAATCTGGGGTGTACCTACACATATTACATTGCTATTCGCTAACTGATCAACTGTCACAGCATCAACTGATCAAACCAATTCTCATACCTCATAAAGATTCGTTTTAGGCAAGTCTATCGAAGACGAAGACAGGTCACACAGAGAGAAAAGGTTGACCAAATAGACGGATCGACAACACGTTACATGATTATGATACACTATAGACCGTGGAAAACCTTCAATTTTGCAATTAACCAAAGGGCGAAAAAAAATTCCAATATGGAAAGAAAGAAACGAAGAAGCTAAGGCTTTGAAGACGGCACATGTTGCAAGACAAGACTCAAGAGAGAAGGCACGACTAGGCCTATATATTTTTAATCATAATATTATTTAGATACAATAATGTAACCCAAACCCAAGAGGATAGGGTTACAAAGCCTCCCTATCCTATTGTGCGGAGGAATGCCCGAGTGAATCACTCGGGCCGGTTTGCTGGTGCGTTTTCAGATACTAGAAGTTAGAACTTCCAAACTGGGTTTATTCTCAACACGAACCTTTCTCCGCTATCTGGGAACTTACTATGTATCGCAATACTCTGTATTAAACTAATAGTAATATAACCTGTTACAAAAATTCGAAGTGACGAGCGGCGAATATACTGAGCGCCATTTCTGTTGACCTGTGACGTACGCATTTCCCAATGCGCATAGCGATCGGCAAACGCAGCGCCCTCCGATTGGTCGGTGAATCCGCTCTTCAAACAGTGTTGTGTGTGTGAGTGTGTGTGTGTGTGTGTGTGTGTGTGTGTGTGTGCGTGCGTGCGTGCGATTCCGTTCTGCGTGATTGTGTGCGTGAATATGAGCCAACGTGCAACATTTTAGCCGGTTCCGCTCCTCGCCTTAATACGGTTTCCGACATTACTCTTTTTATAGCATTAAAATCTCTCCCGCTACGCTTACCTGCTACAAGGTTTCATTTACGCCTGACGAACACTCTCCAGTCGTTCACGTCCGAGGCGGACAGATCAGCTCGCAGTGATTTATATGATTGATTATATATGGGCCACGCTTAATGCCTATTAACGTCGTGCCAAGTTAGCAAAATTACTCCGAAGAATCCCTAACGCGCATTCAGGCTGGCCGATGAATTGACGGCGGTAACGAACAGCCGTCACGCGTTTACGATCCGCGAGCCGCTGTTTTATACAGCATCCGTACATAGAGCTGGGTCGCGACGAGTGGCAATCGATACATGATGCAATTTACATGTATCGATCGGTCACTGATAAGCCGTGCTGACCGACTATAGCGCCGATCGAGAGAATCGCTAGAATTAAATATATACTAGCGGGAATCACCAGGAATACGCAATAGATCAGAGACTAACTGCATACTGTTGTTATTATTATTATTATTATTAGTATTATTATTATTATTATTGCTGTTGCTGTTGGTGTTGTTGTTGTTGTTGTTGTTGTTGTTGTTGTTGTTGTTGTTGTTGATGCTGATTATGATGATGATGGTGCTGATGATGATGTTGTTGTCATCGTCGCTATTGTTTGTTTGTTTGATTATTTTTTGTGTCGGAGTTAGTGAAATATACTAATTCCTCATACTCTCCTGATGCAATAAGAATAATTACGTTATTATAGTTCTAGAGACATTATTATATGATAACAGTTGTTTTAGGGGCATGGGCATCTCACAATTTTAAATGCAACAAAACCGGTAAATTCCACATGCATTTTTCGTGATTTGAAAATAGACGTCAACCGAGACGCGGAACAATCGAAATTGTTATTTTAATTGACCGGAAACCGGGAAATAAAGTATTTCTTTGCCTGGGAAACTGAGAATGAACCACTTGTTCCCCCAACCGTGATATTATTTCCTCTTACCATTCACGTCGGGAGCTGGGTCGTTCGTCATACTGACCGGTATACCTCATGAGGTCAAGCGGGTCATTTCGCGCCGATTCCGTGATATTGACAGACGCGTCTTTCCGCAGTAGGCGGTTATTAGCAGTCGTAGTAGATAATTAGTAGTACTGGCAACAATGGCTTGTCGTTAAAACAAACCATTGCAACAATGGCTTGTCGTTAAAATGGTTTGTCGTTAAAGCGTTCTAACATCGCTTATGTTTACACTTTCATTACAGTAGCGAAATTAGCAGCTGCCGTAGACGCTAACGAGGATCAATAACGAGTGAACATGTCTAATCAAAGCCCGCGTGGTGTGTGGTGTGTGCGCGCGTGGGTGTATGCGTGCGTGTGTGTGTGCGTGCGTGCGTATGTTTGTGTTCGCGAGCGCGCGCGCGCGCGCGTGTGTGTGTGTGTGTGGGTGGGGGGGGTGTATGCGTGCGTGTGTGTGTGCGTATGTTTGTGTCCGCGCGTGCGTGACCTGGTCCAGAGACGTTTTCGATGGGCACCAAATGGCTCGTGCCTAACTCGCACGCCACCGACGAAAAACCGTCCGTTGTGAACGCGGATCGGCTCGAGCCAAATTGGCGCGCGGGCCCTCACCTTAGGCTCGGGCCAAAAAACGCTCGGCCAGGACCGTGTGAACGCTGCTCGAGCCAAAACTTTGGGGCGCGGGCCTCCATTAGGCTGGCGCAAAAACGTCCCGTGTGAACGCTCGGCTCGAGCCACAATTTGAGCGCGGGCCTCCATTAGGCTCGAGGCCAAAAAAACGTCCGTGTGAGCCCGGCCGCCTTAATCACATCGAAACGCGCGATCGTGTCTCAGGCGCTGAAGACCGGTTTAGTTGCGAACACAATGAGTGAACGCTGGTGACTTCCGGCAATTTGTTCCGGGTCTCTACCGACTATCCTCAAGCTCTCACATCGTGATCGTAAAGTGAGGGGGCCCTCGGCCTAATGGTTACGGTAGCACACACACTACAACAGCACACACCGCATACCACAGCACAGCACACACCACACACAGCACACCAGCAGCACACCGCGCGGCTGTGCGGGACCACACACACACACACACACACACACCACACCACCACATCACGCACCACGACACACTATGTATACCCACACACGCACGCAGCACACACATTCATCCACTCGTCCATCCCACCATTTATCCAATCAATATCAACGTCATCATTTAGCATTATATTTTATTTGAAACGCTCCAAGTGCCTGTTTCCGGATCAACCATATGCATGATGCGCAAAGAGACATACGATGGGTATTCCTGTCCTGAACGTTCGCCCCGAATCCCTGTTAAAGATCAAGTCCGTGTATTCGGCACCTCGCAGTGCTTCTCTCCGTCGTACTCTCTCTGTCTCTCTCTCGTGCTCTCTCTCTCTCTCATCTCTCTCTCTCTCTCTCTCTCCCTCCCTTCAGGCTTCTCTCACGCACCGGCAACACCCACCACGCTCAAACCGCACGCGCACCGGCACACATAACGCACACATCACGGCCCCGCGTCGCCGACAACGCACGCACACACACCAATCTGCATTCGCCAAGAGCAATTTAATTCTTGTTTTTAAGACCTATCGGCTAGCCAAGAAAGCTGCGAAATTGTATTTGCCACCCCAGACCCATAAATATAGCGTGGTTATTGGGGAACCGCCAGCGGGTCAATCAGATCTAAACAACAGCAGCGTGGTTTGGGGGTCGAACTCTCATTAAGAGTGTTCGCAACTTTAAATGTCAATCTAATGGTATAAAAAACCCTAATATAGTATACTATGGTCATGGTCATATATTAGTTTGTGGTTTAATTCATTTAAGGTTAGGGTTAGGGTTAAGCGATTAACAAATCAGTTAATCATTAATGATATCCAAAGCTTGGGAACCACTCCTAATGGAGCGTAAGCCTGGTTTGCCCCAACCAGGGAAAAAGATTTATTAGCTACGCCGCCAGTTGTCGCGGGCGCGGCAATTTTTTTCCCACTGCAGTTCCGGACCCTAACCTGAACCCTACACCCTAACCCTAAATTATAAATTTAATTAACACATGATAAATTAATTAAATAAAATAATAAATAAATTTTAATTAAATTGCTGTAAAATAAATCCTGGTAAACATATTGCTGTATTAATTGGAAAACATGAGTTAACATGGCATAAAATAGAAAATACAGAAAAACACAAGGAAAATAATAGAAAACATTACGGGATTCGAACCACCGACCGTTGATACGTAAACGACGGCCCGCGCTTACCACTGTATTGAAAAATCACACATGACATATCGCTAAAATACAGAGCGAAAGTCGAGTGAATGGAGTGCGCTGAGTTGGCTGTGGAAAGATGGGTCCCGGAATCAGTGGGAAAAAATTTCGCGTCCCGGCCGCGCACTCGCTACTCTAGCTCATCGCCATCTTTACCTATGAAATTAAGCTGCCTCCTCGTGACTCGATTATTCCTCTGATCTGCCCGCTTCAACTGATGGATTCGTAAACGACTACGAAATGTCCAAGGTCCGTGTGGGCGCCAAACTAGGGCCGAGTACCTGCGTAACGGGTATAACAAGCAATATTAAAAAGGCGCTCAGCAAACAAATTCGATAGTGTATAGGCTAAAAGTCCAGGCTAGATGTTTGAAACAGGTCAGAATTTCATAACGTATATATTTATTATTATTACTATTATTACTATAACCCCCACGAGCATGCACCTAAGCTCTTTACACCCCGTATGCACACACTTCCACGCACATCCACGAACGCACTCACTCACCCACTAACTCACTCACGCAGAGCACACCGGGGGTGCCCACTTGCGCACGAACGCAACGCTCGTACGCACGTACGCACACGCATACCATACTCCAGCGAACAATCACACTGTAATCTTCTTAGTGACACTATTAGACCACCTATAGACACTTTCCATTAGACACTGTAGAATAGTAGTAACATTAAGTACCCGCGTTCAACACGGAACTAGCAAGAAATTCGGTATTTAGCGTTCACCCGAGGCAAAATGCGCGGTCCAAAAAATACGGAATCTATTACGCGTTCACACGGTAATGGTTTGGGTCGAGCTAAATGGGCTAAATTTGGCTCAGGCTATATTTGGCTCGGGCGGGTTTGAGTCCGGAAGCGTTCAACCTACGCACGAAGACGCGCAAGCGAATACTGGTCTGTCGCGCAGATGGCGTTATGTACGATCCAGTGTTTACATCCCGTCCGAGTTCATTATCAAATCTTGAAAATAGCATCCTGATGAAATTTTTTTGAATTTTATACACTGTTTGTACTTTATTTCGTTGAAGTACACGTTCGAACACTCACCGGCAATCTACCGCTCTACCGATTTAGCTAGTGCTAAAATTTGGCTCGGGCCTGGGTCCAGGACTTTCTCTCCGATGGAACACCAAATTGTTCATGCAAACGTCGGCACGGCCCACCGGAAAACCCGCCCGTCCGTGAACGCTCGGGCTCGAGCCAAATTTGAGCCCGAGTCTCATACCAGCGTGCTCCGGGCAACGAAAAAAACGTTCGTGTGAAACGCGTCTTTAAATAGACGAGACATTCGGTATTTGTTGAAATACCGGCTTCTCAGATGCCAATTATTTTGGACCACGTGCGTGAAACAATCCCGAATCTCTTGGGACTGCGCGATTGATCCTCGTCGCGAACGCTTTATTACAGAGTAATCTGAAGCACCAGACACCGTGATATTGGAATTATTGGGCCGATGTTACTTAATATATAGTGTAGCGTATGCAGGAAGTAGATAATAGGCGATTATCTTTATCTACTCCTGATATAGAATATCAAGTCGAGCCACTGTGAATTTCGCTGAATGCGACACGAGGCAAACCAGCCTGCACACCGGTGAAACTTTCGGCGCACGGCACGAAAAATGCACCGTGTGCGGGGGCTTGAATCAGCGGTTCTCATTCGCACTGCACTCATCATTAGTAACCGCCCCCCGTACCAGACTGCAAAATTTGACCTGTATCAAAAATGGTCGGGACCGGATTATTTAGAAATGTTGTTTACTACTAGCCTCCATACAGATTGAAACACACCTCGATCCCACCATCAAAATATATT
>NW_014577167.1:315934-347504 GCF_000485595.1 Priapulus caudatus
GATCGCACGTGGCAGTGGGCACTAGTGGCAACAACATCGCAGGAACAACTTGTATGGCGGGTACGGCGGCGAGTCGACAACAACAACAACCACAACACAACAATAACACACCGCAGCAGCAGAACAACTGTATGGCGGACGGCGGCGGGAGTTCGAACAACAACAACAACAACAAAGCAACAACAACTTTAACAACAACCGCAAAGCAGAAACAACTGCTTACTATGGCGGTACGGCGTTGCGGGAGCCGACGATCCATCAACAACAACAACGAACAACAGACACAACAACCGCCAGCAGCAAGGACAACTGGATGGCGGGTACGGCCGGCGGGAGCCGACATCAACAACAACAACAACAACAGCAACAACAATAATAACAATGTAATAACAACAACAAACAACAGGCAGCCAGCAGCAGCAGCAACATACAACAATAACAAGCAGACATCTGATGAGAGCGGATGGCGTACAGCAAAGTTGAATACGATCGTGCTGCATTTTTGTGCGAAACGTACCGTCCGGATATTCTTTTGAGAAATACCAAGAATGGAGTCCCAGGTGACACTGACTATGCGCTCGCGAGAGATGAGTTCGGTCCATCGTGCTCCAATCTATTCACATCATTTCAATCTTTCTTCTTAGTTAGTTAACGGCCATTGATCCTAGGCCACCATGCAGTCCTATGCAGCCATGCCACCTTCACTATTAGCCGCTTTGCCGTAAAGTTATTTTTATCTAGCCAGCCGAAATACGGTCCTAGCTAAGCACGCACGGGGATAGCGTTTCGAGTGGGGCGAAAAGCGAGAAAGAGAGATAGCGATTAGGAAGAGGGAGAAAGAGGAGACGGACCTCGCCGACGTGTGCAGAAGGGGAGGGAGAGGTGCGCGGCGCGTAGCCGAGAGAGAGACGCTCTTAGCAAAGACGGTCTGAATTTCTACATGAGAATTATCTGTAGCCGGAACTTATTGCTGCCGTTCGTTATATACAGGGGTAGCTCACTCCATTACTCTCCGACACATTCACCGGAACGGCAAATCGATCAGGCGCTGCGGCCCAAGTCCGTACGGGAAGAGGAGAACGTACAGTTAATTAATATACGCGGCTAAAATGTTTGTATGTGCCAAGTGCATCAAGCTCACAATCAGTACAAAGGTCGATTCCCTAGCCACTGGTGACTCTAAAAATACAATTGTCAAATGAACTGGCGGAGTAAGCTGCGAGTGTGGGTGTGGTAGTGTGTGGGGGGGGGGTGTATGTGGTGTGTGGGTGTGCGGCTGGTGTGTAGGTGTGTGCTGTGTGTGTGTGATGTGTGTGTGTGATGGTGGTGTGTGTGTGTGTGTTGTGTGTGTGTGTGTGTGTGTGTGCTGTGATGTGTGATGTGTGTGCGGGGGGGGCGGGGGAGGGCGATCCCGAGTCCACCCTACGCGCATTAGGCTGGCTCGGCGCGCCCCGCCGTGTGTTGTGCGGCGCGCGGGTGCGTGGGTGTGTGTTGGTGTGTGTGTGTGTGTGGTGGTGTGTGTGTGTGTGAGTGTGTGTGTGCGCGGCGTGTGTAATGTCGTGTGTGTTCGTGTTGTGATCCTGTGTTGCTGTGTGGGTGGTGTGTGTGTGCGTGTGTGTGGTCTTGGTGTATGTGCCTGTATATCTGTGTGTTCGTTGCGCGCGGTTGTGCACACAGCAGTGTCTGTGCGTTCATAGGTTTATATGTATAATGGAGGAAGTAGGGTAACGATGCATAGCAATAGTACTATGTGTATACGTCGCCGTGTCCACACACGATAAATATTGCTGTCTGGCGGTTCCTGCGAGCTTGCGCTGTTGCGCTGTTTGCCCGGTAGCATTAGCTGACGTCATTACAAAAACGTGCACCACACACACAACACACCACAACGACACACACACACACACCACACACACACACCACAGCACACCGCCGCGCGCTGCGCACAACACACACACACACACACACAACACACCACACACACACACACACGCACACGACACACACACACATATATTATATAAATATTACCACGAAAAGCACGGCGCGCGCACGCATGCACGTCACCGCGCGACACTAACCGTACGCAAGGCCCGAGCCAAATTTTAGCACCAGCTAAATCGGTAGAGCGGTAAATGCCTCGAGTGTCGAACGTGTACTTCAACGAAATAACGTCCAAAACAGTATAAAAATTCGAAAAATTTGATCAGGATGCATGTTTTCAAGATTGAACTCGGAACGGATGTAAACACTGAATCGTTCATAACGCCATATCGCGACAGACAGTATTCGCTTGCGTACGTGTGAACGCTCCCACTCAAACCGACCCGAGCCAAATTTAGTCTGAGCCAAATTTAGCCCATTTAGCTCGAGCCAAACCATTACCATGTGAAGGCGGTATAAGTGCACGGCCATCGTTGCCTATTATATGGAAGCTAGCTTCGCTAGACCGTGAACTCAGGGCAATAACTCGCGCACGCAAAAAATAGACCTAACATTTTCCAGTCGCTATTGTTTGTTTAACAGTTTTTTATTAATCTGTTGACTTAGCGCAACTCAAAACGGTGTCCGTCTGAATTCGGGTGTAACAACTTTTCCAGAAAGCGCATGGGAGATAAATGGGTTGCGGATCTAACGCAGTTCAAGACCAACTGGGTGAAACCATATCTGGAGGTAGCGCCGTACGTTATCGTTGTCTTCAAGCAGGTGTATGGAACCAACGCTAATGGAAGTAGGAAGACTCACTATTATAATGAAATCAGCGTCTCGATTGCATGCGGAATAATGTTGGCGGCCATACACGTAGGTTTTAAATCCGCACGTACGCGCGTATACGCACATAATATACATATAGGCGTGTATGTAGGGAATATTTATAGTTAAAATGTACTTGCGTAGATTAGGGATTAATGCAAAGATATGTGCATTTGTGCAATTTTGTAAACTGGGGAGACTAGCTATATATCTTATTAAGTCTTTGTTGTTACAGAATGCTGGTCTGGTAAGTTTGACGAGCACACCACTGAATGCCGGACCGGCTCTGCGCAAAGCTCTGGACAGGCCAGCGTACGAGAAAGTTCTCGTTGTAATGCCTGTCGGTTACCCGGCAGATGACGCCACTGTGCCAGATTTAACGCGGAAGCCACTCGCTGACATAATGATGCATATTGCTCCCTAGAATGTTTATCGTTACCAGCAGCTTATTAGAATAACACAGTTCCTCCATTTCTATAAGTATATTCCGGATCATATAACTAGGAAAAGAAGTACGTGTTATTCCGTAAGCTACCACTTTATAATTTAGAGGGATATAAGAATTATTATGAGACATATAAGGTGAGAGAAAGGTCTATATAAAGAGAGAGCTAAATAGCGCGCGAGAGAGAGAGAGAGAGAGAGAGAGAGAGAGAGAGAGCGCACACACACACACCCACACTGCAGATTACTCCCCAGTTCATTTGACAATTGTATGTTTTTATAGTCACCGTGGCTAGGGGATCACCTTGTACTGATTGTAGCTTGATGGCACTTGGCACATACAAACATTTTTAGCCGGTTATATTAATTAACTGTGTTCTCCTCTTCCCGTACGGACTTGTGGCGCAGCGCCTGATCGATTTGCCTTCCGGTGAATGTGCGGAGGAGTATGGAGTGAGTACCCTGGTATATAACGAAGCAGCAATAAGTTCCGGCTACAGATAATTCTCATGTAGAATCAGACCGTCCCTGCTAATGAGCGTCTCTCTCTCTCCTGCGCGCGCGCCCTCTCCCTCCCCTTCTTGCACACGTACCGTCTCTCTTTCTCCCTCTTCCTCATTCTCTATCTCTCTTTCTCGCTTTCGCTCACTCGAAAACGCTAGTCCCAGTGCCGTGCTTAGGCTAGACCGTATTTCGCTGCTAGATAAAAATAACTTTACGGCAAAGCAGGCTAATAGTGAAGGTGGCATGGCTGCATAGAACTGCTTGGTGGCCTAGGATCAATGGCCGTTAACTAACAAGAAGAAAGATTGAAATGATGTGAATAGATGGGAGTCACGATGGACCGATTCATCTCTCGCGACGCATAGTCAGTGTCACCTGGACTCATTCTGGTATGTCTCAAAAGAAATATCCGTATGGTACGTTTCGCACAAAAATCAGACGATCGTAATTCAACCTTGCTGTCGCCATTCGCTCTCACAGAACTGCTGTTGTTATTGTTGTATGTTGCTGCTGCTGCTGCTGCTGTTGTTGTTGTTATTATTGTTATTATTATTGTTGTTGTTGTTGTTGTTGTTGTTGATGTCGGCTCCCGCCGCCGTACCCGCCATACAGTTGTTTCTGCTGCTGCGGTTGTTGTTGTTGTTGTTGATGATGTCGGCTCCCGCCGCCGTACCCGCCATACAGTTGTTTCTGCTGCTGCGGTTGTTGTTATTGTTGTTGTTGTTGTTATTGTTGTTGTTGTTGTTGTTATTGACTCCCGCCGCCGTACCCGCCATACAGTTGTTTCTGCTGCTGCGGTTGTTGTTATTGTTGTTGTTGTTGTTGTTGTTGTTGTTATTGTTGTTGTTGTTGTTGTTGTTGTTGTTGTTGTCGACTCCCGCCGCCGTACCCGCCATACAGTTGTTTCTGATGATGTTGTTGCCACTGTTGCGACTGCCACTGCGATCGTTGTTACTGCTGCTGCACTAATCACCAGATTAATCCTAAGAGCGTGCTAATTACCCATAAGAATGTAGGCCATCAACAATTACGGCAGCAGTAACCTCTACAAGGAACATACACGAGAGAGATTCGAGCTCGCGTTGCGAGCAACAAAAATGTCATACGTGTGTAAGGTTTCTGCATGCAATCATCTTCATGCTGCAGCAAATAAATACCAGAGATTGAGATATAGGTATACCATCAAGAGCTAATAATACCGGTAATAATAAGGTATTATTAGCTCTTGATACCATATATAGGCACTAAACGAAGTAATCTACCATAATTAACATCATTTAGTTTGGACCTGTTTACTATAAGTGGAATCTCAAGCGGGGATATAATTAACGTAATGCATGCTCGTGCCGTATAATGAGGGCAGATGCTCCATCAGTACTGTTAGCCGATGGATGTTAGTTAATTAACCCAGGCCTTTGTGTAGAGTTTTAAAAGGCTTTGGTGAGCGCGGGCTTCTTCGGCTATAACCCATAACGCTGTCCTGACAAGCACCAATATTTTAATCTATGCAAAAATCTTACGCTGAAAGGAAAGGAAGTTAGATATTAAGATGAAAATGTGGTGGATTCGAAAAATAGCCCGATGTGGATGATGAAGATGAGAAGGGGGTGCAGGAGGTGGGGAAGAGGATGTGAAGGGTGTAAGAGTAAGAGAAAGGAAATAATTATCTTGTTGTTGTTCTTGTTGATGATGATGATGATAATGATGATGATGACGATGATGATGATGATAATGATGATGATGATGATGCTGCTGATAATGATGATGATGTTAAAGGAGAGTGGAGAGGAAGAAGATGAAGAAGAAAAAGAAGAAGAAGAAGAAGAAGAAGAAGAAGATATAAGAAGAACGGAGAATAGGGTTAGCATTAGGAGCAGGATAAGCAGGAGAATCAGGAAGAGGATGTAGTTGTTTGTGGACATGGACGTAATTCACTACGTACGCACTGCCTATTTCATTACAGCATGTTTGTTACGAACAGATATTCTTGTGTGCGTTTGCGTTTGTGTGCGTGGGGGAAGGCGGGGGTGCGTGCGTGCATGTGAGTGTGTGAGAGAGAATGTGTCTGTGCGTGCGCGCGCGTATGTGTTGAAAAAACACAAATCTTCTCTATAATTAGGTTAGCGCAAATAGAATACGTACTTCTAAAAACTCGGTACGCGGTGCGGCGGCATAGTGGGTGAAGTTGAGGGTTACGGCGTTGAAAACTCGCATACAGATAAGAGCACTTCACAGAACTCGCTTAATGGCGCGAAGGTTCGCCCAGCCTTAGAAGAATAAAAGGCTACGCACTTCCTATATTCTCATTTATAGTTTCAAGTAATCTAGTAATTCAAGTATATGCCTATTTATACGCATATGAATATGGTTTGAGTAAAGGGATCCGAGCATCCATTTACGACTTCGTACACATCGACGACACCTGTCCTCATAATATATCCGAAAATTTTAGTAAACTAGAATTGATAGCAAATTTATTCATCCTAATGCGCTACTTATTTGATAGAAATATCTCATTTAATGTTAATTGGATAAAGAATTTACTACAACTAGTGTATTCTTTTTTTAATAAATTTCTTGGGTTAATCGAGAATGTACTAAACCCAAAGTGGCGCTTATTATTTCGTTAAATCTTTGAACTAAAACTAAACTTGATTGACGATTTGATAACACTAAATAATTGTTATTCTGTATATAAATGCCCAGCTTAAACCAAAATGGCGCGCGAGAATTCATTTAAAATCAACGCGTTTAATGGTTCGTCTCTGCACGCAGGCCCCGTGAAACCACGGAGAACGCCACGATGCTCCTGAACTGTTCGCCGGCCGAGTCGCTGCTGAAGCATGCCGACGACGTGACGACGTCGGTGCTGCTCCTCCTCGTGCACGTCGTGCTCATCATTCTCGTCATCCTGAGCAACATCGCCGTCGTCGCCGTCATTCTGCATCACAAGCGGCTGCACACGCCCTTCAACTTCTACATCGTCAGTCTGTGCTCGTCGGACGCGCTCGTCGGATTATTCTCGCTGCCGCTCTACACCACGCTCGAGTTCTTGTGCCTCTACAACACGCGCGTCTACTGCGTCTTCTTCAAGATCTTCCGCTTCATGACCGACCTGACGTTCATGATGAGCGTCTACTCGATGGTGGCGATTGGTGCCGAGCGCCACCAGGTGGTCATCTACCCGCTGCAACACGCCTACACGAAGCGGCAGTGCGTCACACGCATCGTCGTCATCTTCGTCTGCTCGCTCGTCTACGCTTGCTTCTGGGGCATCTGGTTCCCGGCGGAGAAGCATCCCGAGTACAAGGACATCGTGCAGCTGTGCCCGGACATCAGCTACATCAGCAACTCGAACGACGACGCCTTCTTTCTTCAGCTGGCCTTCGTCGACCTGACGATCCTCTACGTAATACCGCTGACAATCAGTGCCGCACTCTACCTGCGCATAATACACCGCCTCTGGAAGGACACGCGCGACTGGCAGCAGCGGAACCGGCAGTCGCACGAGGCCGTACCGATCGGCAGCGTCGGCGGCAGCGCCGTCGCGCGGAAGGTGAGCGCCTGCAGTTCGAACGTGTCCGTGACGTGGTACGCGCTCTCGCAGAAGAAGCGCGCCATCAAGATGTGCGTGACCATACTGCTCGTCTTCGCCGTCATGTGGATGCCCTACCACATCTTCCACATCTACTACGTCATCAACCGCAGCGACGTGCAGGACGCGCCCTGGTTCCTCTTTCCGATCGTCAACATCGTCTACTTCTCCAACTCGTGGATTAACTGCTGCATCTACGCCTACTACAGCCAGAAGTTCCGCAGCCTGCTGAAGATGACGCTGCACTGCAGCCATCGGGCGATCGACGACGACGACGTCGACGACGAGCAGGGCGCCGCCGCGCACAGCCACAGCAACATCATAGCGCTCAAGCACGGCGGCTGGCGGCCGCGCGCCGCGCATGCGCAGTTGCTCGGCCGCGCCAACATCTGCTTCTCGCCGGCGATGACGACGATGCGTAGCGCGCTGCGAGCCGAGAGGCTGCGTTCGAACACGAGCGGTAGCGACATGTTCGAGATGGCCAACGGAGACCTCGCCGCTGCCGACGCTTGCCCGTCGCAGGACGACAGCACGGTGTGCAACCAGAGGCAGCTGGCAATCGTCCCAAATGGCAACTCGTTGGGTCACGGGTCAGAATCGGCTATTACGCCAAATGGCATCACGTCAACGCCGGAAAGGGAACTGGTGGCGGTGCCAGATTGCACGACAGCAAGACAGGACAACGAACTGGCGGTTGCACCTAATGGAGCCACTGAACTGGCGGTTGCACCTAATGGCGCCACTAAACTGGCGGTTGCACCTAATGGCGCCACTGAACTGGCGGTTGCACTGAATGGCGCCACTGAACTGGCGGTTGCACTGAATGGAGCCACCGAACTGGCAAGAGAGACAGACGCAGATAGTGAGAATAATGGCTTACTCTAGTAGCTCATGGTAGTTTTGTATGCAATTTATGTCCAACACTAAACTCTTCAAGAATCCACTAATTGAAGGTCCAGGAACAATATTTGGTTGGTAACACATTTCCCACTGACGGCGAAATAGTTTTTTGGGCCACGCCCTTTTCGAGCGAAGTACTACCATCCACAGTGACTGCATCTACAGAACCGTTGGACCTAGGAGGTTGCCCGACCACTCAAAATGTGCGCAATGGTCACATTATGGGGTGTCAGTAAAAGTCAATGGTTTTTAAGATAATTGCCAAAAACCGATTTCAGCATGTTACGCACTACAATTATTCGTAATTGTTCCTGTTATTTGGATTTCTACACTTTTTGCCTTTACTACAGCCACAAAACGTCACACATTTTATGTTCCTTTCTCTGCAAGTGCACGTTTTGGTACTCATACACGATGTTGGGCATTTGCATGGAGGGGGCAGGTCATCGGGCCTGCACGATACTGGAAGTATCACTCGTGTTATGCCAACATCCGTTGCTTCATATCCATACTGGAGTGGATCTGGTTTGGGGACTGCAGGAGTTTGGGCTTGCAACCACATCTTACACTGCAGATATGCTCTCTTTATGTGTTCTCGTAGCGTTGATGAACAGCACACAAGCTGGTTGAAGTCCAGTTCTTTCTTGGAATTGTGCTGCTGCTCCCATCGATATTCATCGAAAGTGGAACAGTCTGTCTTCTTTAATCCAGACACAAGAAACTTTTCAGCATTGCTTGTTATCTGTGGTGACAGTTCTTCTACACCAAACCCTTCCAGTAGGGAGAGATCCACGGATGCTTTCAGGCCAGACAGCTTTGGACCCACCTTGCTGGTACTGTTGCAACCGCTGAGAGCATGAATGGCTGGGAGACACGACACCAAACCGTTGTCCAGTTGATCAACCAACAGGTGGACTGGTACCGTTTTCTTTGTTTTCCAGTTACCAAGCTTCACATACAGCTTTTCTAGTTGCCAGGTTTTGTTGAAGTGGAAGATAAGGTTGACAAATACATCTGTGTTAGGTGAGTCAACCAAGACTGATTGAACCTCGTGTTTCACAACACCATCATTAATATGGAACATGATTCTGTCGTCGGCTTCTTCTTAGTTGCTTGAAAGCTCTGCGATCTGTGTTTCAGTGCCAGCTAATAATTTCCTGCATTCACCCCCATATACTCCTCCAAAGAAGATCTCCTGGTCCGACTCGACATTCTGTAGCATCCACTTGAAGACATACTCCTGCAACCGAACTTTGTTCAACATTGAGCTCGAGAACATATCAAGATCGACAGGGAGTTTCTGATTGTCAGACCTAATGGTGATAGTGATTTGTTCTGAAGAACTTCGCTGTGCCCGTTCCATTTGTTTGATTGATGATTTTTGATAAACGTCAAAAATCATGTCTATTCTTGTGGACTCGGAGCCTGTAGCAAGAATGCTGTTGGAAAGACTCTCAGCCAATTTATCGAATGTGTGAAGGCCCATCTTTTTTATCGGTAGTTTACGCACAAGTGCCATGAAATCCACTATTGTCATTTGAGCGTCACTCTTTACATTCCTCGTCTCCTGTGGAAGTTGACTGACAAGTTCCCTGGCTAAGGAGGCTTTATCGGGCTTCTTCAATTTGATGCCATTTTTACATTCAGTGGTGAGGAACTGGTATGTGCTGGTCAATTCATACTTCAGGAGTTCTAGCATGCTGTACCCTCTTTCTCTAGCATAGTCAATGTACCTAATCGTTTCTGCAACATCCTTTTTCGCCATCGATTTCTTCGCTGTGGACGGAGTAGAAGTACATTTCACGAAAATAGTAATGCGGTTGGTAGGGATTGTATCATGTAGGTGCTTCTCCTTATCCTGAAATCTGGTCTCAACAAACTCTTGATAACTCTTCTCACCAATTCACCTCTCCAGGCATTCAAGTAATCCGTCAACAACCTCCTGGGGTATGTCAGCTCCAGTAGAGATGTTCTGAAGTCTGATTCCAGCGCCGAACGGATTGTTGATGGATTTTATGTAATCCAGAAGCGTATTCGCACGAACATGGCCAATCTTCGTAGAACTTGGATTGAACTCATGGTGTAGGCTCAGTTCACTGTCATCTTTGTCTCCCAAGTTACACCATTCCAGCAGCTGTGCCACATGAAGATCTTTCTCATGCTTTAGGAGATTCCATAATGCTACTGCTTCTTTCTGTCTAGTCATCCCAATGATACCTCCAGCAACTTTGGCGGGTTTATTGTAACACTTCTCGAGTGCCATGTCAAATCCTACTGCACTGCCTTGTCGGAAAGTGTGGTACATCACCCATCTACCATCTGTAAAGCATCTGTAGATACCCGTGAGCTTCCTTTGTATGTCCAGGCAATCTTCAAGGAACAGCGTACCCCATCTGCTATAGTTTGTCCGGCCAAACCCGAAGAACCAAGGCGGACAGCGCTTCATACTTGAACATCCCCGCGGTCGCGTGCGCATATCCCGCGGAACTGCACGTCTCATCCACGCGCAGCGCTTAGGATCAACAGCTTAGCTGTGCCACGCAATCTTGTATCATGTCTCTCTGGACTCTACAGGAATCAAGTAATTGAACAATAGGAACAGGAACAATTACGAATAATTGTAGTGCGTAACATGCTGAATTGGCAATTATCTTAAAAACCATTGACTTTTGGATATGAAAATGTATTACTGACCCCCCATAATGTGGCCATTGCGCACATTTTGAGTCGTCGGGCAACCTCCTGGGTTCAACGGTTCTGTAGATACAGTCACGGTGGATGGTAGTACTTCGCTCGAATAAAGCGTGGCCCAAAAACTATTTCGCTGTCAGTGGGAAATGTGTTACCAACCAAATATTGTTCCTGGACCTTCAATTAGTGGATTCTTGAAGAGTTTAGTTCTACACATAAATTGCATACAAAACCACCATGAGCTACTCTAGTAGCTATATAAATCAAAAGAGAGTGTTGGACTAAAGAAAAACGTGCAAAAACAGTGGAGCTCTCGGTAAACCGCCGCACCGTGCGAGCATGGTAACCGCTTAGAATCTATTAGATATTCGCTGTCGTATCTCATACCGCGTGGCAGCGCTGCCGGCGCCGCGTATCTCTCTCTATATACACGTGCGTGCGAATATCTTACGGCAGTCTTATCGCCAGCATGCTTGCTTCTGTGGGAACATTGCAGCGCTTCCTCGGATTATGATTTTTTCTGTTTCATTATGTACTATTTTCCACACGCAAAAGTCCGCCAGTGCATTTGATTCCCAGAATGGAATTATACTGAGCTACTACTAACTAGTGAATATATGGTGTCCGTCAGTGTCCGACATCCATGCGTACGTGACGTCCGTTGGTGTCGGGCGTTCTTAATTGGTGTGGCGTGCGTAATTGTGTGACGTCTCTGCTATTCTGCGACATTCTTTGATTTATACATGGCGGATGTTTTATCCTCGGGTTGCAGCGACGCATGGGGCGGCTCTATTCCATGCTTGTGAGTATAAAAGAGGTCATAGAAAATTTTAATCGGTCAGGTTACACATTTGAAGCTATCGTATTTTCTTCTCTATTCTTCAACTGATTAGCATGTTTAACTAATGGAATGTCGTGTTAAATAGGGTTTACTGCAATCGAATAAAAGCTTTAATAGAGTCTACTATCCCTTAACAAAATCGGGAATATACTTCCGGTCGGGTCTCAGCACCCCCACCCCCTCCAAAAAAGTGTAATGAAATTGAATTTTTCCCATTCAATCCCCGTGAAAATTCAATATCCCAACTCTCAATAGGTCTATTTAATTCTAATTTTGAATAAAATAGGGATTTAACTTTCGTGATAACATCGTATATGGGGAATGCGTCGAAAATTAACCGTCTGAGTTTTAGTAAAATAATGTCATTCTTGGAACGAGTTACAGACATTTTACAGTAGATGTATGTCATTTTCCATTTGTGTAATAATACATTAGGAGAGTATGAATAGCGATGACGGATTTGTAGATAAATGTTCAGTATTTATTGTCTGTAAAATGTGAAATTTTCACCCATTTTCCTCCTGAAAGTAGGGGAGGGTGATTGTACACGACATCCCCCACCTAAATAAGTGGGGGGATATAACACATCCACCCCCCCCCCCCCGCTATCTACCCCCCTGGTTTATACGAATCTCGCAGTGCGATGCGCAATGTACACGTATTCGCTGTGAAGGATCGTCATTGCGAGCTCTGGGCCCCTGTAGCACATTGACACTGAACCTGCCAAATTTTACAAGGGGCGTGTAGGTCTGGCAGCGGGCGACGGTGTAGCTTTATATTATAGAAGCAAGTACGGAGTGTGCAAATATAATGGCATCACTTCTGCTCGCCGACATGCTGGAAGCGGCTCCGTTTCTCTGTCGTTACTGGCAAGTGCTAGTATCCCTCTGTTTGGCGGCCCTGGTTAGCTACGCCGTCAAAACTCTACAGGCGAACACCCGAGCGGCAAATTTAAAGCAAGGCATTCCGAAAAGCAATTTGTCGAGATATGAACGAGCGCGGGATCTCGACCCATCGAGATCAAATCTGGAGGAAGATGAAGAGCAGGAAGAGGAAAAACAGTGTGAGGAAATGGATAACGCACAGATCAACCACATAGCGTACGGTCGCGCTACACTTTCGGAAGATGAGATGCTCAGGAGGTCGAGAGAGTTCTACGAGTTGATGCAAAAGCGAAGAACGTTAAGGTTTTTTAGTGACAAAGTCGTGCCTCTGGAGGTAATACAGAACATAATTCACACAGCAGGTAATTGTAAACCGCTAAATATTCCCGCATATCGCTCCATCTACATCTCAAATCAACGTGTTATATATATTTGATGTTGGATCAGGTTTTTCAATCTGTATGGAGTAGTATAACTAACATCTAAACCGGTCCCGAACCATTTTGATACAGGATCAAATTTTGCAGTCTGTACGGGGTACTAATGATGAGTGCAGTGCAATGAACCGTCATTCAAGGCCCCCGCACACGGTGCATTTTCGGTGCGCCGAAAGTTCACCGTGTGCAGGCTGGTTTGCGTGCGCATTCAGCGAAATTCACAGTAGCTCGATATATCTATATCAGGAGTAGATAAAGATAATCCCTATTATCTACTCCTGATCTATATATATAATACATCGCCCAATAATTCCAATATCACGTTGTTCAGATACTCTGTAACAAAGCGTTCGCACGAGGAAATGCGCAGTCCAAGAGATTCGGGATTTTTCAAGCACGGCAAATAATTTGGCATCTGAGAAGCCGCGTATTTCAACAAATACCGAATCTATTTAAGACGCGTTCACACGAACGTTTTTGGCCCGAGCTTAATGAGACTCGCGCCAAATTTGGCTCGAGCCGAGCGTTCACACGGGCGGGTTTTCGGGGCCGTGCCGAGTTAGCATGAACCAATTTGGTTCCATCGAAAACGTCTGACCAGGCCCGAGCCAAATTTTAGCACTAGCTAAATCGGTAGAGCGGTAGATGCCGTGAGTGTCGAACGTGTACTTCAACGAAATAAAGTACAAAACAGTATAAAAATTCAAAAAATTTCATCAGGATGCAAGTTGCACTGAATGGAGCCACCGAACAACTCCAAAATGAACTCGCGGTTGCGCCGAATTTCGCCACTCCGAGCCACGTTGTCCTGACGGATAGCTGCTCTGAGCGGTCGTACTGCTGAGATACGGGTAACAGATCATAACGGGTGTGCAAACATGACAGGACTCATTGATGCAGACATGAATATTCTGATAATTTACGGTGTGAATAATGATGGTCCCGATTGATATGGACAATATGATGCACCAAGCTCAGATAGATTGGCTTGTACGAAACAGCAGTCCGGGGGTCGGGTGCCCCATCAGTTAGGATATGATTCTGGGAGTTTTAGCGGGAATCTTTCAAATCGTCTTTATTATCTGCTAGTCTATAATGTATTATGTAATTATTATGTATTATATATGTATAATGTAATTAATATATTGATGTTATACCTCTATAATGTAAAAATATCCCATTATTGTGAAAACCTTTAACGTGGTAAAACCTGGGTTACGCCAACGTTTGTTGGTGCGAGTAGATCTATGCGAGATCAGTAAATTAGTACATCTGCACGCCAGAGACATTTGTGTGATAATTACACGTATATGTATATATGGTATAATGGAACTATTTTTCTATGACGATTACCTGCCAACGTTGGGTGAAAAAGAACGAACAACACTAATGGCTATCGCAAGTTATCGATATTTGAATCGTCCGTAGTCAATCTATACATTTACGTCTTTACCCGTTAGGCATTTATATATAAATATTACTATACACCTAACGTTACCAATGACAGATATACCCTGCGTCACCTGATTATTATGGAAAAATTTTAACGAGATCATTTATGATGGCTTTTGATACTGCATAAAATATTTCGACGAATTTCAGTAATTATCATGGTGAATATCAATAATCACACCCACTAGCCTGCATCTATATGTAGGATATCATGCGTATATATATATATATATATATATATATATATATATATATACAATGGCTTTAAAAAAACATTACAGTAAACACTAAACGTGTTACCTCTGGCAGATGCTATATCGAGGATAAAAACTTCTGTGATAACGGGGATGACGAGAAAAGTTGTGAGAGAGCGAGTAAGTCAGGACAAAGTCATGAAATTTCTCATGTATATTACACAAAGGTTGTGAAAAGCGATTATGTCAGGATAAAGGCTTGGCTATGTAATTTTGTTGTCTGGTACTCAGTAGCATGACGTATTCACTTGCTCTTGTGATATCCTCTTGCTCACTACATTCCAATATTTTGTTTGAATGACTTATAATGTTCGTGTCTAATGAATCATCAGTAGAGCGTTACAGCATTGCACACAGTAATCACGTATGCCTCATTGCGTCACATTGAGCAGAGACTATTGAGAAGCCAGAGCGGGGTGTTGCCAGCGCGGGGTGTTGCCATCGTAGGAAGTTGCCAGAGCGGGGTGTTGCCAGAGCATGCAGAGTGTTGCCAGCGCGGGGTGTTGCCAGCGCGGGGTGTTGCCAGAGCAGGGTGTTGCCTGCGCGGGGTGTTGCCAGCGTGGGGATGTAGCCAGAGCGGGGTGTTACCAGCGCGGGGTGTTGCCATCGTAGGAAGTTGCCAGAGCGGGGTGTTGCCAGAGCATGCAGAGTGTTGCCAGCGCGGGGTGTTGCCAGCGCGGAGATGTTGCGTGGGGGTGCTGCCAGCCTGTGCGTGCTGCCAGCGTGTGGATGATATTGCTGCCAGTTTGTGGGGTAGCTCCCGGCTGAGGTAGGCTGCCAGCAAGGGGCAGGTTGCCAGCATGCATTATTCCCTGTGAACCGGCATTTAGTTTATTCGATACGATATAAACATTGTGGCATATCGTCAGAAATTGCTCCGTAATTAATCTGCATTTAGATTACAGCATTTCTCTGTGGTTCAAGTTCTAATGCCCTAGACAAGCGTTGTCAACTGTGCGTAAGGTCGTTACGGATGTCTTATTTATACAGGCTCTACTATGCGCGCGCCATACGGTATTTCTCAAAGGCAGATCAAGAATGTGCAAAGAGGAGCTTCACCGTGTAAACAGTCAGCGAAGGGCTGCAAGCTCCTTTAAAGGGTCCGCAGGGCGGCGCCTCTCTTTCCCTCACATTTGCCGCATTAATCAGCACATTTGGTTGTTCTCTTCGGCGTTAAATTCTCGACAAGTTGACGGCTCGAAATATACAGCCAAATGATTAGCGTCAATTCACTTTCTCTATCTTTACTGGCACTAAAACGTTACCTACTATATACTATTAATCGGTACCACATCTTTGTTTTTTTTCGAATTTTTGTTTTAACGTTTGCAACGCCGTGTAACCAAATACACTTCACTGATATTTGTATATCTGCCTGCAGGGGGCGGACCTGGAAAAGGTTGCCAAGCATGTATAGGTAATGGCTAGATCCGCATCAGTGCCCTATCGTATTATCAGGAGTACATGAGTATATATATATATATATATATATATATATATATATATATATATACATATGTGTGTGTGTGTTTGTGTTATACTATACTATTTTATTTGACAACCGCTTGATATTACCCGGTGAGCGCATGAATTTTTCTGCAAACCCACGCGCGCGGAAGTCATCAGCCATTTTTCTGATTTTCATTCTGTCACTATGTTTACCATTCTTTAGCTAACCTAATATATATACCGTATAGTGTGAAATTGTCGCTGAACTAACATGCTGATAATCGTAGCTCAAAATTAATTGCACTAGAAGCAAAGAAATCAATCACGTGCGTTTAGCTAGTCTCTTACAGTAAAGTGGAGACGAACGGGGTATGTGGCTACATATAGCATAGGAAGACCGCTAAATGTCAGAACGCAGAAAACCATTAATTTGAGTGCGATTGCGCATTAACTTCACATAAATGATAACAATCAGCGTACGTACGAAGGCGTCTACCTTCGGTCTGACGCAAACCGACGATGTTTGTCGTTCAAAGACGACAATCATTCATATGAGGTAAAGGTCATTCGTGCACGGAGACCAAAGATGGGGTTTTCCTATGGTTTTTCCGACTATGTTTTGCGACGAAAAAATACATCGTTTGTTGCAGACAAGATGTGCGGTTATTTGCTTTTTTGAGTTGTTTTATTCGGCATGAACGTACATGCTATGAACAGATATGAAATATACTACCACTGGTCATGCACGGGGTGCCATACTCATACGTTGACACATATATTACCAATTAATCAAAGAAACGAACAATCAAACAACGTGCGTTCAATTGTGTTCCGCAAACGCGTATACGCTATATGTCGCGTGTTTTATGTTAACATGACCGTATCCCTGCTATATGTCGTCGTAAGAACAGCACGACAGACTCCATTCTATCTTACTGGCGTGACGACAATGTAGCCCGGTAATTGCTGCATGGGAGAAAAATAGAGGTCACAGGCTGCATCAATATGCATTGCATGATTACTAGGCCTCCTTTTCTACGCTTCGTACGAAAGCTCGTCTGACGCATAATAATAGGAGCATTTGTGTGGAAAGAGCAGCAGAAGCAGAGACAGCAACGGTAGCAGTAGCCGTGCTAACAGTTGCAACAGTAACAGTAGCAGTAGCAGTATTAGTTGTAGACGCAGTGGCAGCAGCAGTGGCTGCGGCAGTGACAGTGGCGGTGGCAGTAGCAGCAACAGCAATAATAATAATAATAATAATAATAATAATAATTATTATTATTATTATTATTATTATTATTATTCATATTATACCAACAACAACATGTACAGCAGTAGCAGCATCGATGGAAACAGTCATAACGGCGATAGCAGCGGTAACGGCAGTAGCTGGTGGAAGGCCTAATATGACACTAACTACTATAACTAACTAACACTAACTACTATAACTAACTAACACTAACTAAGATATTCTAATCACTGGCAACCTATGTTTATTCTATTCACAATAAAAGCGATACGTAGCGGAAATTCCTTTGTTTTGTATTGTTGTGGCTTCTCACATGCTGCCTAACATATATACATAGAACCTGTCACCGGTGCAGGTGTTCTACTTTGCCCCAGCGCAATAATGCGGTTGTGTTTATTTTTGTTCCTCGAGTAATCAAATATGAACTCCACATGCCACAAAGCCCGCATAAAAGCCCTATTGCTGCGGTGCCGACCAAACGACTACGTATATAAAATACCCATAAAGGATAGACGGAGTCGCATCGTTATATTAGATCGGCTATGGAATCGTCTTGTCGACAACATCCGTGCTTTCGTTTTCATATCCGGTGCCTTTATTCCATGATGTCGTACCCTTAGACGGACATTCTATCCAGCAGGAAGTAGCATTGCGGGTGTATACGAGGAAACGATTTCGCACGATGCTAGGCGAATGTACTGTGTACGCCTGGAGCTCAGGTTGGTTGAGTTTACGCGTAGTAGATCGTAGGTATTCTAAGGCTGGTAAATGACGAATTTCCCTTGTTGTGGAAGAAGCCACACTTCTTCCCTATTATCTACTTCTGGTATTATAGATGCACGTAATCACGTTATGTTACCCGTGCTTGTCAATAGCTGTAAACAATTATCCTCCACGACGAACCGTGGTCTAACTGCAATTTAATCAAAACCCGACACCACTCACCGATATGCCCGATACCCGATATGCACTCGGTTCGTACAGAACGTATGTAATGGCTTCTCTGACCTTTCAATATATTATTCACAAGGACTGCTATACTGTTTTACATGCTCAGTGCATGCGAGCTTCATATTGCATTATTGCTAATCATGCTCGTACATGCGGGAGGTAGAGCGGATGAGTTGATTGGGATTTTGCAGAATTATTGTACCGGCTGACATGCAAATGCATCAGGATAAATAAATGAAATAAGACGCACGACCGTGAGGCACTGACTAGGAAAGAGAGAGCGATAGAGAGCGAGAGAGAGAGAGAGAAAGAGAGAGAGAGAGAGAGAGAGAGAGAGAGAGAGAGAATGCATTTTCGTATTGTATTCACCATGATATGGATGGTATATTTAAGCAAAGCTGTGGGTACAAGAGGCGAAATGTCTTAATGAGGTCTCCAAACGCGTGATAAGTATATTCTAACCACTTGCCTAAACTAAGGAGCCTTATTAGACAAGGGGCGGAGGCGGATTTGTACTGTAGTTAACAGTCCAATGAAGCTCCTTGGCTCAAACGCGGCCAACGACACGCCGTGCCACCAGGTGGCATTGGTGCACACCGCGCCACCAGGTGCCAATGGTGCACACTGCGCCACCAGGTAGCATTGGCGCACACCGCGTAAGCAACCTTGCGGTTGCTGATGGTTATCGTGAACGTAGATGCACTGTATTAACTATTGCCGGACCATTGTCTGAATGTACTGAAGACACTAGTGTGAACGGCCTTGCTGCGGAGATACGAGTACATGGCGGCTTGTCTAGTGAAACCAGGCAGCTCACCGACGTGACCTTGACGAACTCTGTCCAACATGTCACGTGAACATATATGTACCTGTTTGCATACAAGCAGGTAAATGAAAGTCGCGAGCATTTTATTAATAAAAAAACATCCTATATCAAATTCCTTGTTCCTGTCTTAGCAAGTTCCTGTTCCGTTCAGAACAGCAATTAAAACTAATACGTGCTTTCAAAACCCTTGGCTTCCCCAAAGCTACACATCTGCTGTACAGGAGCAGTTGCTATGTCCCATTCAAAGGTGAAGTAGACTCTTGCTGATACGCGTGTCACACTGGCATATTGGCTTATATACAAGCACATTATACCTGTAATGACCCACCCACTACATGAAAGATAAATGTTATGTCAACAGTGCGACTTTTATTGGTGCCCCGTGCTAGTCTATGCATCACAGCGTTTTTAATTAAGCACTAAGGCGAATGTGAATGTGTATTTCGCTTTTAATAATATCCTCTTCTGATCAGTTTATAGCGCCTCGGGGCGCAGACTAGGCAAACCTTAGCAATATGCAACACTTCCGAGGTCCATATGAGATAAGCAGGTGTACCTTCGTGTTGGTAAGCAATTTACGATGACCTTTATCGGTGAAATAACTTGACAAAGCAAAACAAAGATAAACGTTTATAAAACGTTATTAGTATTTCTTAAAACAGCAATATTCACACGGTATATTTCGGAAGTTATCTTTTTAGTAATGCGCCTAGAATAAATAACAGTTACGTGAGGTGATCAGAAACCTGGAAAACATTAGATTGGACCTGATCGCATGCGAATGCCACACCAGTACGACCACTACATAATATACAGTATAGGAACGACAGTGGAACCGACAATGGACGGATAAGACCTATCGAGACTAATCATTTACCTTCTTATCTTAGTACAAAACGATACAAACTCAATTAGAAACGACAGGCAAACAATAATCAACAACTCAACAAACTCACAGCCGATAGGCAGTAAATTACGAAATTGAAAGACATGTTTCTTATATTATTTACCCGTCACTGCTAACAAACATACGGTATACGGCTCTACAGTGCATATAAATGCGCCTGCATTATTTAAGAGGAAGCCCTGTGATGCAACTACGCCTGATAACACCATATTGCACTGCTACGGCAGTACTGAACCAGTGCTGAGCTAATAAACATTTAGCAATTACTCCTGAAAAGACCGCATAATTTTTCCATCTACTTGGGAAGACAGGTGATAACTTACATAGATGACGTATTACATGGAATCAAGAGATAATAATACCTTATTAGCTCTTGATTATTAGCTCTTGATGGAATTAATATAGCAATAACTCTTGTTCATCTATGCTAGGGGCTAGGCAAAATTCCTGACGGATTAGGTTCGCTACAGGAAATGACTACGTGATCGAGTTAACTTCACACAATTACTTTATGATAGGGCACTGAACAGTAGCAAACAGTCTTTCAACCTTTCATTTTAAAAGAAAAAGCACAACAATGCATATAGCAGTCTTTTTGCAAAAATACAAGAAAGCAAGCAATCTAGTTACCGCGCTGCTAACTAAAAGCACATTACAACTAATACCATCAACAAAAATGTCTACAGGGTCAGACGAAATTGCCTTCATTCCATACTGCTCACAACGTTTTTTTGTAGTTGAGTCATTTTCTTACAGAAAACCTCCAGTTAGTGTTAAATGAAACAAATGTTTTTTTTATTTTGTAGTTGAACTTCACCTTGCTTTTCCGGCAAGCTTGAGACGGCTTATCTCGACCCTGAGGAAATTTCGCCCAGTCTGTTTAGTTTCGATGCTTTTCACAATAAATGTTTTACACATAGAAAACAAGTAAACCTGGCAAAATATAAAACAACTGCAGTCATTCAATAAAAGGTAACCGCGCACCAAATATATAACCTCATTTCCTCTCTGAATATATCACAAGTAACTGGTAACTAGTATTGCATCCTAGCAGTTGTGTAATCGAGGGGATGACAGCAGCTGATGTAGTCTAAGCTATAATGTGCTCTCAGTGCTTACTGTTAGGTTGCTTCTCACACACTTCTTGTTAAAGTTCTTAAAGGGATAGTTTACTCTAGGATTTAACCGTCGTTGTAATCAAACTGTAGTCGTTAGTTTTAAACCATTAAAAAAAAATCTCTAATGGTGATTAAACCATGAAACTTTTTATGTAGCATAATTATAACCTAAATTAGCTGAAAATAACCCTAGAACCTAGTGTAAACTCTCCCTTTAAATACATCTACCGAATTCCGGGCAAACTACTACAAGGGAACTGAGAGCTGCTGCTGTGTGCTGCAATGCCAGATAGAAAAGAGTCAACCGTATTCAAAATCTATACTTCTCAGAGTCTTCACATTTCAAATATAGTACAGACCACTACTAGTTTATAGTTCCTGTTTTTCGTCTTTACTAACTAAGGTTAGTGTAAGTGACGTTTTAACTTTTGATACAGGTTTACGTTTGCACGCACAGGTAAAGAACGAGTTATCTCATTTATTATGTTATATAACATAAATGTGCATATATATATATATATATATATTATATATTTATTTATTTATTTATTTATTTATTTATTTATTTACTTATATTATAACCAATTAAATTCATAATGTTGCAGAGAAACTAATCCTATAATATAACTATTATGCACGTGGGGGAAGGGAAAGCACTGCTTAATACTGTCAGCAAAATAACAACAGTCCCTCTCGATAAACTATTCATAACAAAAAAATGGTAAATTCAAAAATTCAAAACAACCAACACATGGTAATAACGTCAGGGTAAAAAATACACGAGAGCGATGAGCGATTCACTCTTCAAACTTCCAAAATCGCTCCCGTGAGGCTCAAAATAGCTCCCGTAAAATTATTGATAAGAGCTATTTTTTCCACACACTTTTGAAAAAGAGCTCCCGTGAAAAAAAATACAATTTTTCCCCCGAATAACGTTGTTTACAAATTGCACCTTACCATAGGTGCCCATGAAGTTACAGTTGCCTGTGATGAGCGCAATTTCACTCCAGGCCGGAAAGAAGCTAGATGATTTCTCACGTACGCAACATCTGCCTGTAATTGATGTGCCAGAAATGTCAGGATCTGGTAACACACGCACACACATGGAGACTGGATAAACACTGAAAATAGAGTAAAAGGTAAACAACTCGGGCATGAAACAAGTTCGAGTCTAATGCAACCGCCAACTCTACAATACCCACACACATCTGCAGGCCGCTCTTATTTCACTGCTATAAACATGTTGTCACACTGACATGTTTCACTACTGCATGCTGTCATTATGAAAACCTATCAGCCTGGAACGTTAACACGATGCAATGTTGTTATCATGTCACCACATCCTACTGTCTACTAAAACACGGTATGACAATAGGACTGTCAAACGTGCTGTCACTATATGACACATTGTCACAATAACTCAATGTCTTACCATGCTGCATTGCCACGACCACCCAATGTCACCATGACACCTCATCACTACGACCTTGTGTCAACATAAACCAATGTCACTGTGACCCGACGACACCACGACACACTGTCACCAGGATCCTATGTTGTCACCACAATACATTGTTACCATGACCTGATGTAATCACCCACCGCAAAACACTGTCACCACAGTCCGATGTCACCACGACACACTGTCACCAGCGGGTGCTCTTCGAGATTAGGCGGCCGAAGCTGAACTGCACGTTGTCAGACTGGAGGAGCCGGTACTTGCCCCACGAGCCGAACGGCAGCACGATGACGGTCGAGTTGTCCTCGGAGCCAAACTGCAGCGCCTGGTCGGTGATGAAGGTCGCGGCGTGCTGCGGCGACGGACACCGGCTGATGATGTCGCACACCTCCTGGTCGCTGAGCGCAAAGTTGACGCCGTCCGTCGTCAGGAAGAGGAACGAGTCCTTGTAGTGCTTCACCTCGATGTGCGTCACCTGCGGCTCGGCCGTCACGCCGTAGCGCTTGAACTCGAGGTCGCCGATGCTGCGCGTCATCGCGAGGCGGCCGTTGACGAGCGGCACGCCGAGGCTGTTCGTGCTGACGCGGCCGCCGCACGCGAGCACGCGCCGCCCCTCGGCGCCGCTGTCCGGCGCGTGGTCCGTCGTCAGGCGCACGACCTTGCCGTTGCGGTTCAGCGCGGCGCGGCTGTCGCCGACGTGCGCGACGACGAGCTCGGTGCTGTTCAGCAGCAGGCAGACGGTCGCCGTCGTGCCGGACGCGAACTTGTCGAGCGAGCCGAGGCAGACGCGACGCGCGAACGAGTTGTTGACGCCGACGAACGCGCGGCGCAGCACGACGCCCAGGTCGCGTTCGCCTCGCTCGAGCCAGAACAGCACGTGGTCCTCGAGCGTCGTGTACGCAAAGTCTGCCGCGTGCGAGCCGCCGTGCCCATCGAAGACGGCAAAGTACAGAAGATCGTGCCCGCCACCGGGGTAGGGTAGCTTCTTCACGATGGATCGGTCTTCCTGTAACGGCGGCGGCGCAAAAACCGGTGAACGTCAGGGTTTTGCCATTAACTGTACTTACCTCTTGCCTTATTACAATTGCGATGCGTGAACACGGCAAATGTGAGCAATTGCAAAGCGGATAAAATGGAACGGTTAGGCAGTTTCAATTACGGCCCGTGAAATTTCCTGTTTGTGATGGATGCAGAGAAGTCGCGACAGTTTCACTCTTTCAAATACATTGTGAACGACAGATGTTCCTGTAACGGGAAACTGAGTAGAGAAGCTTCTCGAATCCTAAAAGACACACCTAATACACACAGGCAGGGATATTCAAATCTGTTGTCAAGAAGGGAATTACGCATTAGTTACATGATTGGCATGTTAACTATATTTACTATGAATATGATGTTATGCTAAATTCTGTATAAGAAAGAAAATTCCCCAAAAAATGATGGCAACCAACCTGATATTCACGGCGACCTAGGACACTTGATAGTCCTATCTGATCCATCGATATCTTTGGTATGATACGACCGCGCCGTATGCTCTCATTCATCTGCAGTGGCATGCTTATCATATTGTTCCACGTCCCCATTGTGTCAAAATTAGTTCCAGTGATACCTTTGCCTTTTTGATGGGCAAACACATGATATATTATATGTCATTACTTAGTTAATTGATATACAAGTAACATTTAATTATAACAGCACTATCGCTAAGTAGAGTTAAAATAGCACATAACGGCCGAATCAATGGTAAAGTGGCCTTTATGGACAACTGGCCTTTCTAGAGAGGGAGGTAGGTAACCATATTGAATTTTTAGCAAATAAGAAATACAATATACAATATATATATATATATAACCACCCTGCATTTTCAATAATGTCACACTCTTTGTTGTGCACATATTTTTCGTGCTTTTTGGTGGGGTTCACCTCATTTAAAAATCACCACGTTGTTAAAGGTTAGGAGAGGGCTGATGTGGCTGATGTGGATGCGAGAAGGGGTAAGGGAAAATATATAGGAAGGGAGAAGCACAGAGCTTGTAAAGTGAGGGGAAACGATAGACGTTGCAGAAAAACAGGTGTGGGTGATGTGGAGAATGAACAGACAAAAGCTGGGGGTGGAAAAGATGGCAAAAAAGTGGGAAGAGGGAAACTGGGTGAAGAGAAGAAAAGGAAAAGAGAGGTTAGGTGAAGCTGGGAGGATACGAAAAGGGTGATTAAGGGGAAATGTTAGTCAAGAGGTGGAGAAGTGGTATTGGAAAGGTAAAGGTATAGGTAAATGGAATATGGAAGAAGGAATATGGAGAAGGTGAAGGAGGAAGTAGAGTAATAAACCGAAATATTCATACATTATAGATTTGCCCTTTGAGAAACTTCACCATCAGTAATGCAATCTGCATCACTGGCAATGACCATATAATTACCAATAACCTGCTGATCTTCCCATATCATATAGATATGGTTATCTATATTATTTCTATGGATCTTCCATTCTGAAGGCTGTACAACGTATATATCTACCATTTCTGCCTTGCGACTAAAATCGATCAACCACTGTGCATAAAACCTGGCAGTTACACATGTTAATAATTATGTATAAATACTAATATTTAAATATATCAATGTGTTTCTGTCATCTTTATTAACTTTCCCTTGTAAACTTGGCATTTTTCTTATCAATGTAACATTTCAGAATGCCACTATGTTTTTTCTGCTAGCAGCAGCGCTGACAGCAGCCGGGACGCGTGCCCTTTAGTTTGCTAGCAGACGATGCTAGTGACACTGAATGTTGTTAATGGCAAGTGACAAAAAATGGCTTGGAACCCTCTAAAGGCATACAAACACATTGGCTGAGCTGGCTGCATTCATCAGGTTGCTGTTCTGCACACTGTTTACAACATGTCATTTCTCAGCAGTAAATTTTTTATGACCTCTGTCCACAGGTGGCTGTTCTATAGAAACGGCCATCTGGGCATAACAGCCAACAAGCCAAAACATGCAAAAATTAGCTCTGAACTGTAGCGTTTGTAAATGTCACTGTAACTTTGGCAGTGTGTATATATGATGCACAAAAGCATTTATATTTTTAAAACACATTTTTCCAAAGGTTTGCACCTACACAATGAATTTAACCAGGAAAGGTTTTAGTCATCAGGATGCACTAGTGTATTTCCAATATTTTAGCCTAAACATCAAATTTAACATTTATTAAACCATCAAGAAATCAGAAAAGTTCTTTTTTGTTGTTGTTATCGTTAACCTTATTTATGGATTCTTAGTTGACTTAAAATGTTAAAACTTTGTCAAATATTCCAGATAAACTAGGATGTGCATACAGATATGGGTGTTGCTATCCCCCGGGCGTGGAGGGACAGTCACGTGATACAGTTGACGTATACTTCAAAGTCCAAATCTTCCACAGTCATACTTCCGTACTAGACATGGCCTTATATCCCTAACCCTAACCCTAACTCTAACCCTAACCCTAACCCTGATCCTAACCCTAATCCTAACCCTAGTGCTGCCACATTGCGGTACTGTCCCTCCACGCCCGGGGGATAGCATTTCCCTACAGATATATACAGCTAGGGCCACCTGTAGGCAACAAAAGGTAATTTGGAAAAAACAAATTACACAGCAGGGGGAATGTAAAATGTAAGCTCTAGCAAACCATGTTCTGCTGAACTTTGGAATATTGTGGCGTTGAATAACTTGTTTATTTAATTGACCAATTCTTTCCTGATCAATTATTGTACTTTGAGCAAATAAGCTCTTATTAGAAAAGAAAAGACCAAGGATGCCTATAACTTACATAGTTGTTAACGAACTGGTTGACATAGTGGCTGTTAGGGCTGTAACGATCCACCGAAATCGAATCGGATCGCGATTCTCTTCCCTCGATCCGATCCTCGATATTTTTCCCAGTATTTTTCGATTCCACTTCGATACCACTTTTTTCCTCCAATAGATGGCGGCACTACGCTATATACTGTGGAGTGTTACCAGAGTGTTACTCATCAATTTTACTCAGCGACTGTGCAGTGTATATAATATATACCATAGAGATGTATAAATAGTATACATCTCTATGATATATACTCTTTAGACTCTCTAGTCTATTCACCATTTAGTATTCATTGGCAATTTCTAATAATTTATTATTGCAAAATAATAAAAATATATAAAACAAGATAACATTTCAATATTTTGGGAATCGCATCGAAAGAATCGAATCGAGAGGCTAATATCGAGAATTGGATCGAATTGAAAGGCTTGTGTATCGTTACAGCCCTAGTGGCTGTACAATGTAATATATTAGCTCAAACAACTTCAAAAAAATATGCCATTATACATCCTAAGTACACATGCGTCTAAACAGAGGAATTGCTCCGACCTGTGATTGGAGGATAAAAATAGAATTCGTGACGTTTCGTTTCACCGGTCATAGCCGCGCGTGTATTAGCCTATGAGCGATACCACGCGTGCATATTTGCTAATTAATTAGACTAATCGTGCTTTAATAGACTCAAAATTCACAGAGATTAAGGCTAAGACATGTGTCTATAACAGCTAGAATTTATAGAAATGTAACTCAAATCGTTCGCTCCATATGATAGTTAGTACACGTTCCTACCGGTCATATAGCATAATAGCGTATGCGGCGGGAGTGGGCGGGGTCTATTTTTATCTTCCAATCACAGGTCGGAGAAATTCCTCTGTTTAGACGCATGTCTAAGTACACAAAGCTTCTTCCTATATTACACAATACCTGTGTCAACACTGCTATATCTACTATAGTAGAGGCCAGTGAAAATCTGGTATTTTCGCCGAAAACCGACTCGAGATCACTGTTTACTGCGACCCTCTCTCGCTTTGTGGCCAGTGTATTGCTTCCGGTCACCGCTGTGTAGCGCCATGGTAGCGCTGACTCACGTCAGTACTACAGAGATTACTATACATCCAGCGTGAGGTGGGCACAGGTGGGGGTCATCACTATGGCAATCAATAACAGACGTCATTCATTCCATTTGTCAATCATTGACGAAAACACGCGAGGTTTTCCAAAGTTATCTCAAAGCGAGAGACAGTCGCAGTAAACAGTGATCTCGAGTCGGTTTTCAGCAAAAATACCGGATTTTCACCGCTCATTATCTCAGCATAGGGGCATCGTAGGGAGTCTAGGGACATGCCATTTGTTTTATATTAACAAGGTAGGACAGCTGATCAATAATACTGCAAAGAATCGTCAAAAATGAAACGAGTAAACTTTATTAATTCCACTAATACTGCAACATGGTTTCAGCATTTCACCGTTGTACGCTCTCCTTCTTTATACGCTCTTGGTCAAACGTTTTGCAAGCCTATAGTCTCACTAGCCAAAAGTTCCTGCATGTATGCTATCATACTGGGACATTCACTGATTCTACATGATACAGTTCATCAAGTTCTTTGCAACATGGGTCGATTAGGCCAAATACAATTTAAATTAGTTTCCTGTGAATGCCTCTCAAATGCTCCTCGGCAACATCAGACGAATGCCGCCGCACACAAGCAACAAGAATAAAGCCCGGGGGTCACGTCCATACTAAAGTGGTACGCATGCTCGTCAGAAAAAACGTCGAAAAAATAGTCGGATTTTGACCCTGTATCGTCGACAATGTCTTTAGAAAAAGAGGTACTTTTTCAGGTTAAACTTCAACGTTTAGGGTCACTTTTTCGCCCAGTTTTCGTCATTCGATTCGACCATTTATTTCCATGTTTACATTCTCATCAACGTCAGACTCTGATGGGTGTTAAAGTCGAGTATTATACGTGCCCGCTCGGTGCCCGGTATACGTGCCACCAGCCACTCACAAGTCTGGGCACAAGCGGGAATGAGACAAGCACGAGACTACGGATTTACACAAATTTCTCACTGTTACGCCATTTAGGGGTAAGATTTACATTATCTCACACCAATAAGGGGTGAATTTGCTAACGCTGAATACGCCATTTAGGATCCAATTTTGAGATGCTTTGACGAGCATATATGCATACCACTTTAGTATGGGAGTGACCCCCCGGTGAATAACGTGACAATAAGAACCTTTTTATTCTTGTTTGTCCACGGCGGCGTTCGTCCGATGTTGCAGACGAGCATTTGAAAGGCATTCACAGGAAATTATTACTAATATTATAATAGGCGAAAGAGAGTAGAGAAACATTATTTGTCATTAAGACTTTGGTAGTAAATACATTTCATGTTTATTTACTATCATTTTACTATTGTATTGAGTATTGATACATTCCAAATCCAAGTCACAGGCACTTGAAGCGTTTCAATAAAATATAGGCAGTGGCTACGGGTACGGTAACTGTATCTTAATGTCTCGAGGCTACGGGTACGGGAGTCCATTTGCTTTCATACTTAACGAGACAAAGATGGTGGCGGTGGCGCCAGATTTCGAAATAACGCCTTGGGAAATAAATTCACGATTTGAGAGTTTAGATGAGCTAGAACCCTAACCCTAACCCCAACCCTAACCCTAACGCCAAAAAGAGGCTTCAACGAATGACGGCTATCGTACCTCCAGCCATTGCGTAAAATATATACGCAGGGGTTGTGTGCTGTGCACGGCGCCAGTTAAATATATAGCTATATATAAATACGTTAAATATAACGACAACAGTTAAATATTAGCTATATATTTAGGCAGTGGCTACGGGTACGGTAGCCGTATCTTAATATCTCGAGGCTATGGGTACGGGAGTCCATTCGCTTTCATACTTAACGAGACAAAGATGGTGGCGGTGGCGCCAGATTTCGAAATATTTAACGCCTTGGGAAATAAATTCACGATTTGAGAGTTTAGATGAGCTAGAACCCTAACCCTAACCCTAAACCAAACCCTAACCCTAACTCTAACCCTAACCCTAACCCTAACCCTAAGGCCATGAGAATTGAGGTATGAGTTTCCCGTCCGAGATATTTTGAAAAGTGAGGAGGCTTTTTTTCATTTTTCATTTGTCATTATTCATTTAATATTTGTTCATGCGACATCCGCATACATGTGTGTAATAATTCATATTTTATTATCCGTGGTCGAATATTTTCTTCAAACTCATCAGATTCTATATTCATTGAGAAATACTTACGGCATTCAGCATTGCAAATTTATTGACAATTCGGAGCATTTATAATTTATGAACATCCGGAAAAGACACGGCAGAGAGAACGATTTCCATTGGTCAATCTTGGCGCAATGATGAGTTCCTGACCAATCTGAGCATCTGTTACTGTATGTGGCTCAATTATAGTGTATCACCAGATGTCTCGCTGAACAGCTTGGCTGGTAGACTGGTACCCGGTCGTCCCACCTCTCGGCTTACTCCCATCAAGTAATCGAGGTGGGAGCGAGTACCAGTCTACTTGGCTGGTTACCATTTCCAACTGTAGGAGTGTAGCCTGGCACGTTTTTGGGGATCGGGCTGTAAGTCGATGTACTCAGGATACGTAACGTCAGCATGCTGTTGTATTGGTATTAATGTATGTTTTAATCGCTCTGAATGAACAACTTGGGCTTTAATGATTTAAAAATGAAAATAATGAAATACTTTTGAAATAATGAATATTTTCGGCGGTGGCTCTGACGGCATGCGGGCGGTGGACGGGAAACTCATACCTCAATTCTCATGGCCTAACGCCAAAAAGGGGCTTCAACGACCGACGGCTACCGTACCTCCAGCTACTGCGATATATTTAACTGTCGCCGTGCACGGCACACGACCCCTGCGTATATATTTTATTGAAACGCTTCAAGTGCCTGTGGCTGTGTCATCCAAGTGCCTGTGACCTCAACATTACGATAAATACATACCTATATTTTCTGGGTCCCGCACACCCCTGCTTGCATGTCTTAGTTGCTGTTGTAGTGGTACGTGGCCCTGATGCGGGCTTTCACTCTTCCCACATAAAAGTTTATACTTGTACTTGTAGTTGTAGGTTGACTTGCTAAAATTGCAACAAGCCGCAGTTCTAAACAGGGTAAATTCAAATTGGTTGTGTGGTGAAACTGAGAGGAATGTCCAACAACCTGGGCGAATACTACTAAATCGTAGTGGCGCCGCCATCACGCCCTACCTATTAATCAAACAAAACACAACGTGAAACCTATCATTTGATCAGATAGTTTTGATTTATCATTTGACAATCATGACATGTGAAAGACAAAATTAATGTTGACAAAATATACGTAGACTGTAGCGCCACCTTTCGCAAAGTTTTTAATACCATGTTCTTTTGCGCAATTCGGTTGTTTATGCAATCATTCTATGCGATAATTAATATTTTAATGCGTGAATCAAAACTGTTTTATTTTACTAGTTTTTGACTACAAAATAAGCTGAGTTGTTGACGCAGAACATTGCATAGATGAGTAACCCGTGACACCTTGGCTTGACCTCGGCTATGACCTCGGCGATCTGTACCAGCGGCGGATGTTACGTTGCACACACCGAACAGCGGTTCCGGTAACCAAATCGTAAAAATCTGTTCGACACGTAAACACAGAAACCGGCGAATTATGACAGCTCCTAGTACTAGTAGTAGTAGTAGCAGGTTGCTTCATAGTGCTTTTCATCATAGTGTCTTGAGACGATGGCAGTCGCAGGACGCGTCTTTCTCAACAGAAAATCTTATGTATCCAGTATTTGTGAGGTAAACGTCCAGTCAATGAGTAGTACTAGTAGTCAGAGTCTATACACGGCATGTATTTTCCTACACAGTGTCAGTAGTCAGTAGACTCAGTACACTGTACAGTAGAACCAGATGAGACGGGATACTAGAGAAGCGTTGCCGAAAGGAGATGTTGATCCCAAGCGCT
>NW_014577167.1:349301-351368 GCF_000485595.1 Priapulus caudatus
ATCTATGGGCCGCGATATGTACGAGAATAACTTCAGGGCGTTCAATTAAATAAATTAGAAATCGCTTTTATAGGAAAAAAGGTAACGCGCGAACAAAAACAAACAGCAATTACGACCATTGGATTTATTCTCGCCCTACGTGTATAGTCGAAAGGCTTCTGCAATGGCCAGAACTGCTCAATTGACCGATTCTCGGGCTTTGTCTAGTACCCAAAGGGCCTTGCGTATATAGTTATACATATTGGGCAGCGAATTGTCTCTAAAGGCACCACCAGGTGGTGCTGTTCGCGCTTCGCGCGTATACCGGGCTGCAGACTGTCTAGAAGGCGTCCATATCACAGGCACTTGGAACGTCTCAATAAAAAAATTAATGGTAAATAAACACGAAATGTACCAAAATCTTAATGTTTCTCTACTCTATTTCGCCTATAAATATAATCATCTGTATTAAAATGCCGGTCAAATGCTAATCTGCAACACACAAGTACACCGCACGCCCGCCCTGTGCTGCGTGCACAAACAACATGAATAAGAGAGCAATAGGAAAGCGTGATCGCGAAATTTGCTCTACGCTCGCTTCATTTCACACGATCACAGAACCAAAACACATCCAACAGCTCCCATCTTGGTATCTATGTGTACATAAATGTTCACTTGTTCGAATTATAACTCTTGCCTTTGTTCTTACCTACTCCCGCCAGAGATGTCTCGTGAAATCCTGCAGGAAATGTTCTCTCCGTGAAAATGTAAAGAGGACGTTATCATCCGAAAATCCCTAACGGCGCTACTTTCGATCGATCGCTGTAGTTGTGTGTGCGTGACGTCATTCCCGCGCGCATTGTGCTTCGCTTGGCGGGCCACAAAATGGAGCTCGGAGGCCGGCAGCAGCTCATCCCGGCATGCAATGCGCCCCATTACTCGTGTATAAACAGACATCTCGTCCTCTTTACATTTTCACGGAGAGAACATTTCCAGCAGGATTTCACGAGATATCTCTGGCAGGAGTAGGTAAGAACAAAGGCCAGAGTTATAATTCGAACAAGTGAACACTTATGTATACATAGATACTAAGATGAGAGCTGTTGGATGTGTTTTGGTTCAGTGATCGTGTGAAATGAAGCGAGCGTCGAGCGAATTTCGCGATCACGCTTTCCTACTTGCTCTCTTATTCATGTTGTTTGTGCACGCAGCGCAGGGCAGGCGTGCGGTGTACTGGTGTGTTGCAGATGAGCATTTGACCGGCATTTACAGGCGATTATAGGCGAAATAGAGTAGAGAAACATTAAGACTTTGGTACATTTCGTGTTTATTTACCATTAATTTTTTTCATTGAGACATTCCAAGTGCCTGTGGTCCATATCATATCATTCATTGTCATATGCATCAGCAGGCCTGAATAGACATGACACAGCATGTGTTAATTACAATTAGAGAGTTTTGGCGCATACACAACATACACACTGTACACATTATTCATCGTATCATATCGTATATTCATAATAATTATTGTCCCACTCTTGTATTTTAAAAGGCATCACTTCTCTGGTGAAGGTGCGAGGATATTCTGGGAATGTGAACTTTTATCTCATCATTTTCATTGATTTGTACCTCCAGGCTCCAGCATTTAATTCTGCTAATCTTATTCTTTGATCCCTATATTTTAGTAATTTCCTCACGTGGTCGGAAGCAATTTTAAGTAACTTGGGATCGTCACATTTCCAGTGTTCAATGGACTCCCCCTTTATTTATACGCAGTGGCTACGCATCCGGAACCAGGTCACTTAGCCTCTAGGCTACGCATCCGGACATCCACTCACACAGTGATCGCGCGACTCGCGTACACGCATGATTGCGCAACGGGACGCTCTGCTGATTGCCGAAAATATACAATATATATATATGCACTGCTGCCGTCTATCCTTTCATCCGTCCTCTCTCGCTCGCTCTCTCTTTCACACACACACGCACACACACCTCTAGCTCTCTCTCTCTCTCTCACACACACACACACACCCACACACACACACACACACCTCTAGCTCTCTCTCTCTCTCTCACACACACACA
>NW_014577167.1:351393-365656 GCF_000485595.1 Priapulus caudatus
CCCCCCTGGCTACGGGCCTGAGCAGCGTACCAAAACCAGGTTACTGCGACCTTTATTTGACCTTTACCTTATCCTTGATCATATTTCCCTTCCGCTCTATAACTCGGCCCCTAATTGACCTAGCGCTACCAAACTTGGTATACTTACACATCTTAGGGAGAAGGTGTGTCGCGTACCAAAACAAGGTCACTGCAGCTTTTGTTTGACCTTGACCTTGACCTTGATCTTGATCATATTTCCTTTCCGCTCTATAACTCGGCCCCTAATTGACCTAGCGCGACCAAACTTGGTATACTTACACATCTTGGTGAGAAGGTGTGTCGTGTACCGAAACCAGGTCACTACAATCTTTATTTGACATTAACCTTGACCTTGACCTTCATCATATTTCCCTTCCGCTCTATAACTCGTTCCCTAATTTACCTAGCGCGACCAAACTTCGTATACTTACACATCTTGGGGAGAACACGGGGGATACATGTAGTTGGCGACAACTGCCCTTTCTAGTTTAATATAGATTGGAGTATCGTGCACTCATATAATTTCACTCTAGCTTCTACTGTGAAATTGCCTAATTGGTTTGGTTTAGTCATTGTTAGGATTTCCCCCATCATATACCTGCCTCTGTCTGTTCTCTCCATGTCTTTATGCTGAATAATACAGATTTATTTAATCACGCAATGTATTCTTCATGTTTCTCTACTCTCTTTTGCATATTATTATTAGTAATTGCATGTAATTGCCATTCAAATGCTGCTCTGCAGCACACAAGTTTGTCGCACGCACGCCATTGTGAACAAACAAGAAAAATATCGAGTTGTGTTTGTTTTTTTGTGTTTTTTGTTGTTCTCTATACTTTTGTTGTGTGTGCACAATGGCATGCGTGAGGTAAACTTGTGTGTTGCAAAGGAGCATTTGACAGGTATTTACAGGAAATTATTACGAATAATAGTGAAAAGACTGTAGAGAAACATTAAGACTTTGGTAGTAAATATTTACCATCATTGTATTAATGAAATTTCCAATTGCCTGTGGGCCAATGGCTTTTCAGATATTACTTTGGTGTCTTTAGTCCCTTAGCCCCTTATAGTCTTTCAGTCATTGTTACAAACTCTCATACGGATACTAGAAGTGATCGAACAGTTGAAGGCTTATTTGAACTATTACCCCCTGCACTTTGTTCTCTTCACGATTGACTACACAGCTGTTAACTAAACCTATTTATTTTGAATTAGGTTTTATGCAAAAAGAGCTGGAAGTGTTAACTATTTGTCTATTGCCGTGTGTAATATTCTGCTGCAATAGCTTTGACTAGGACATTCTAGCTACATGTGAATACCAGTTTCTCACCAATATTTATTTTTATTTTTTAGTGATGACCCTTATGCAGTTGATCCAATCATGGCCCTTCCTGGGCAAGCAAGGTATGGTGTAGAGAAGCTGGAATCTGTGCTGAAGCCACTAGTGGACAATGGACTAAAGGCTGTATTGCTCTTTGGTGTTCCAATGGCACTTCCTAAGGTGTGTCTAGTAGCCGTGTATCAAATCTCCTACTTCATTGTCCTGCAAGTATGGTGGTATAATAGTCAATCAGATTTGCATCTGTTGATTCGTTAATGATGATCGTTGATAAAGAAAACATTAAATGTGACAAGCACATAATATGTGTGTGTGACATTTTCTTGCAGGACCAGCGAGGAAGCTGTGCTGACTCCCCGAACACACCTACTATACTCGCAATCATCAAATTGAGAGAGCTGTTCAGTGACCTTCTCATCGCTTGTGATGTTTGTTTATGTGCTTACACAAACCATGGCCACTGTGGTGAGTGTCGATGGGGAGAAGCAGCAATCCAGCATATATGATTCAAGGAACAAATGTTTAGGCTGCCACTATAATTAAGTAATGTCATCTGGTGTATTATGATGCAGATGCACAGTTTGCTATTTCAGGCATTCTTCATGAGGATGGGACTATTAATAACAGTGCCAGTGTAAATAGACTGGCTGAAGTAGCACTACAATATGCCAAGGCAGGTGAGTTAGACACAGTGGCTAATTGTAAAATATGCGTAGTCAAACAGTGGCTTATGGTATGCATTGTAAATCTCGGTCCAAATTCAAATATGCTGAAATTTTAATTCTTGGTATGGAAAACAATAATCACCATGTATGCTTATGTCTTAATTGTCTCTCTGTGTAGACATCACTCGGACATTCATTTATCAGGTTGTCACGTAGTTGCGCCTTCTGACATGATGGATGGTCGGGTGAAAGCCATCAAGGATGCTCTGAAGGCACACGACCTTGGTCACCGCGTGGCGGTGCTCAGCTATAGCGCCAAATTTGCATCCTCATTTTATGGGCCATTCAGGTTTGTCCATGTGCAGGTATTTTTGTAGTAATGCAGATAGTTTTAGCCGGGCCAAGCTTGCCTTGTAATTTTACTTTTATCTAATTTAAAAAAAGATAAGGATAAAAAGTACATACATTGCATTCAGAGCCATATTGTTATTTTGAGTTTGTATGGTAAGTACCTGCATCTTAAATTTAGATAGATTATTCTATTGATAACAAAATTATGAATCTGTGATTATTCACTCCAATTAAAATGATATCTTATGTGTGTGTTTGCATAATCTGACACCCGATGATTATGTGTATTATTATCGAACCTGGGTGGAGCTACAATGTAGATGTTCAAACCATATTTCTATATTTGAAGGGATGCTGCAAAGTCGGCTCCATCTTTTGGTGATAGGAAGTGTTACCAGTTGCCCCCGGGGTCCAGTGGCCTAGCCATGCGAGCTGTGGTGAGTGATAATCGTGATCGGAAATACCAATCATACCCAGTGTAGCTGTCGACTGCTGTTCTAGATTTTACATACTTTCAGAAAATTTCGAAATTTTTTATTATACATCATTTATTTACTTGAACTGGCTTACGTACCATCTAGGCACTTACGAGGGATAACTAATTATTTACTTGCACCCTGTTTTGGTCGAGAGAGTTTATGTGGGCGGTATGCTTGATTGTAGGCGAGGGATATAGAGGAGGGTGCAGATATGGTGATGGTGAAGCCTGGCATAGCTTACCTGGACATCGTGAGGCAGTGTAAAGACAAGCACCCAGAAATGCCCATCGCAGTCTATCAGGTAGAGAAAGCTATGTGTAGGATTTTCACAACATTGCCAAAAATGGTGTAGTGTCGTCCGTCATGCCTGAATAAAACCAACCATTCCTAATCATGGCTTAGAAGTACGGTCTAGTGAAAACAGACTTTGTAGCGTATTTTGTTTCCCAGCATTTGATAAGAGCATAGATGGCATTTGTCACCTGCTGTTTTGCTTGTTAAGAAAAGAAAACGAGAGTTGTTAACTGTCAATAGGTGTCTGGTGAATATGCAATGTTACATCATGGGAGCAAGGCTGGGGCATTTGACTTGAAGACCATGGTACTGGAGACATTCACGGCCTTTAGGCGAGCTGGTAAGTGAGCCATTACGTATTTGTTAGCAAGGAGGTTCAGTTTTTTCTTCGGCTTGTATTTAGTGAGAACTGTATCTCGGTTATATATCATAATGCCTACAGGAAAACTTCTGATTATCTCCATATATTACCAGCAGATGGCGCTAGCAGTATTCACAGCTCTGGAGAGAAACTGTATTACTCTTTGACCTTCCGTTTCTGCGTCCCTACAACTTCTTTCATTTATTCTGCGGCGTGAAGAAGTTACTGAACGAGACTTGCGAAAGCCCTAGCGTCCTCAGCCCTAACCTGAGATGGTAACTGTGTGTTGCAGGTGCAGATGTGATCATCACCTACTTTGTGCCACAGCTCTTGCAGGAATGGGGCGTCTTGTAATCGAAGCAACGTTGCTCCGTTTACGATTTCACAGCTGACTAGGCGGCTGAACCTTTCCGAACGTCAGCAACATGGCAACATCACTCGTACCACGAGACTCTAAATCCATGCTCATCAACCTTGTGGAATGTTTCACGTAGGCGAGCCAAGCGTGAAAAATCTGAAAAGTTTAATGCATGCATTTATTCGGTTGTTTATGACTCACGTATTCTGACGTGAACTGCCATGTTTTTGGCCACTTAGCGTTTAATGGGCGTTTACGCCTAGTAGATGTGTAAAAATGCGTGCTAACAGGCTAAAAGCATGCACATAAATTTACCGTACGTAATTCGGGGGCATTAATTATACACAAGTGAGAATCGTGACGTGCTTATAATTATGAAAGTAAGCAACGATGCCACTGCTTGCATTATGCGACAGGTGTAAGTTAAATGATGTATGTCGTTAGGGTGGAACCAGGAATCGAGGGGAGATGTTAACCATCTCATTGTCTACACTGGTTTATGATCAATTCAAAGACCTAGTTTAAGGTCAATACCAAGGAAATAAAAACTCAGGTGCTGATGATTTACTACAGCACTGTTTGTTTGTGGTCCGATCTCGTAATAGCAATCTCGCGTGTAACATAATATACTGACCTGTCAAATATTGTTCCAATGAAACTAATTAATTAGTGGAAGGTGGAAAGTATCAGGAATAATGAGGGAAGCAGGTCGTGTACATTGCGAAAGCGTAATGCGTTACGGTGAGCTACTCTTTCAGCTGTTGTGGAAATTGGTTGTCAATAAATCATCACATAATGCAAAATATTGATTTATGATACAACCCCTACATTGCTACATTTTGAAGATTCATGGCACTGTCATGTTAATGAGAGCGTCAGCTAATATATTGTCCATGTTCAATTTTCCTTAATTACATTTCAACAAGCTTACATTTCGTTAATTTATGCCTGTCTATAATTCTCCGCTGATACCTCCTTTTTATATGTTGCTAAGATGCAAATCATTGTGCGGAGCCACTGTAACACTTGTTACTATAATCTCACAACCTATTCACTTACCTAACTTCACACCAATTTGCAACTAAAATTTGCCTTACCTGCTCATTTCACCTAACTAACTCCATTGTCACTTGAGCAACTAATATAATGAGTAAGAAACTGTTGGCATGTTGATTCCGTCGTCATGCGAGGGCTTAGCACTTGACCTGTGAGTTAAGCCACTCGGTCGCCTCGCCCGCTGGTAACATCCCAGTTGGCCTACACCCATTTCGCCTACGTCCCATTTTGCCTACGTCCCATTTCGCCTACTCCCATTTCGTCTACTTTCAGAATCGGCAATATTTCGCCTACTCCCAGTATGCTACTCTATTTTCTATTTTTGTCAAGTTGCGTTCTCATTATTTGTACCTATGTTTTCTTCTGGTTACTGTAGTCTATGTATGCCAATCAAAACCATATTTTATTATTTATAAATGATTGCTTAGTGAACAAACCGATCGTAGACGTAATGGGAGTGGGGTAGATTTTGAGCGTAGACGAATTGGGAGTAGGCGAAATGGGTGTACTGTAGGCGAAATGGAAATTTTGCCGTAGGCGAAATGGGAGTAGGCCAACCGGGAATAAATCGACGGTGAAAGTGTGTGCGCTGGTCCGCATTGCTGGAGGGAGGTGGAGGTGGAGGTCCGCATTGCTGGGGGGAGGTGGAGGTGGCAGCGTCCGCATTGCTGGGGGGAGGGGAGGGGAGTTTCCGCAATTGCGCTGGGGGGAGCGTGGAGGTGTGAGGTCCGCATTGCTGGGGGAGGAGCGTGGAGGTGCGAGGTCCGCATTGCTGGGGGGAGTGCGAGCGTGGAGCGTCCGCATTGCTGGGGAGCGTGGAGCGGTGGAGGTTCCGCATTGCTGGGGGGAGGTGGAGGCTGGAGCCGCTCCGCATTGCTGGGGGAGGTGGACGGTGGGAGGTCCGCATTGCTGGGGGAGGTGGAGGTGCGAGGGTCCGCATTTGCTGGGGGGAGGTGGAGTGGAGCGTCGCATTGCTGGGGGGAGGTGGACGCGTCCGCATTGCTGGGTGGGAGGTGCGACCGGTGGAGGTGGCCGCCTGCTGGGGGGCAGGTGGAGTGAGGTTGGAGGTCCGCATTGCTGGGGGGAGGTGGAGGTGGAGGTCCGCATTGCTGGGGGGAGGTGGAGGTGGAGGTCCGCATTGCTGGGGGAGTGCGAGGTGGAGGGTCCGCACTTGCTGGGGGAGGTGGAGGTCCGCCATTGCTGGGGCGAGGCTTGATGGAGGTGGAGGTCGCATTGCTGGGGGCGAGCGTGGAGGTGCGGAGCCGTCCGCATCTGCTGGGGGGAGGTGGCAGGCTGGAGCGCTCCGCATTGGCTCGGGGCGGAGGTGCGAGGTGCAGAGGTCCGCATTGTGGGGGGAGGTGGAGCGGGTTGGAGGTCCGCATTGCTAGGCGGGAGGTGGAGGTTTGGAGCCGTCCGCATTGGCTGGGCGGCAGGTGGAGCGTCCGCATTGCTGGGGGCAGAGGTGGAGGTCCGCATTGCTGGGGGGAGTGGAGGTGGAGTCCGCATTGCTGGGGGGAGGTGGAGGTGGAGGTCCGCATTGCTTTAGGGGGAGGTGGAGGTGGAGTGTCCGCCATTGCTGCGGTCGGAGGTGGAGCCGTCGCCCATTGCTGGCGGGGAGTGCGAGGTCCGATTGCTAGGCGCGCGAGAGTGGAGGTCCGCATTGCTGTCGGGGATGTGGAGGTGGGGTCCGCATTGCTAGGGGAGGTGGAGTTGGAGGTCGCCATTGCTGGGGGCCGAGGTGGAGGTGGAGGTCCGCATTTGCTGGGGGTGAGGTGGAGGTCCGCATTGCTGGGGGGACGGTGGCAGCGTGGAGGTCCGCATTGCTGGGCGGGAGGTGGAGGTCCGCATTGCTGGGGGGAGGCTGGAACGGTGAGGTCCGCCATTGCTAGGGGAGAGGGAGTGGGGCCGTCCGCCATATAGCTGGGGGGAGTGGGGTGGAGGTTCCGCATTTGCTGGGGGAGGTGAAGGTAGGAGGTCCGCATTGCTGGGGGAGGTGGAGGTGGACAGAGTCCGCATGCTAGGCTGGGAGGTGGAGGTCCGCATTGCTGGGGGGAGGTGGAGGTGGAGGTCCGCCATTGCTACGGGCGGAGGTGGAGCGTGGAGGTCCGCCATTGCTGGGGGAGCGTGGAGGTGGAGGTTCCGCATTGCCTTGGGGGGGAGGCTGCGGAGCGTCCGCATTGCTGGGGGAGAGCGTGTGAGCGTGGAGGTCCGCAATTGCTCAGGGGGCAGGTGGAGGTGGAGGTCCGCTTGCCTGGGGGGAGGTGGATGGTGGAGGTCCGCATTGCTGGGGGGGAGGTTGGCAAGAGTTGAGGTCGCATTGCTGTCGGGGAGGTGGCAGGTGAGGTCCGCATTTGCTGCGGGGGAAGGTGGAGCGTCTCCATTTGCTGGGGGGACCCAGGTGGGAGTGGGAGTCCGCCATTGCTGGGGGGAGGTGGAGGTGGAGGTCCGCATTGCTGGGGGGAGGTGGAGGTGGAGGTCCGCCCCCATTCGCCTGGGGGGAGTGGAGGTGGTAGCCGTTCGCATTGTCGCTGGGGGGAGCGGTGCGAGGTGGAGGTCCGCATTGCTGCGGGGGAGGTGGGAGGTCGGAGTACCGCATTGCTGCGACGGGAGGTGAGCGTGGGTCAGGTCGCATTGCCTAGGCGGGAGTTGGAGGTCGCATTGCTTAGGGGGAGTGGAGGGGGAGCGTCGCATTGCTGGCGGGGAGCGTGGAGGTCCGCATTGCTGGCGGGGAGGTGGCAGGTGGAGGTCCGCCATTGCTGGGGGGGAGGTGGAGCGTGGAGGGTCCGCATTGCTGGGGGCGGAGGTGGAGGTGGAGCGTCCGCCCATTGCTGTGGGGAGGTGGGAGGTCCGCATTGCTGGGGGAGTGGAGGTCCAGCCATTGCTGGGGGGAGCGTGGAGCGTGGATGGTCCGCGCATTGCCTAGCGGGAGTGGGAGGTGGAAGGTCCGCATTGCTAAGGGGGAGGTGGAGGTGGAGGTCGCATTGGCTGGGGCGGAGGTGGAGGTCCGCATTGCTGGGGGGAGGTGGAGTCCGCATTTGCTGGCGGGGGAGGTGAGGTGGAGGTTCCGCATTGCTGGGGGAGGTGGAGAGTTCCGCATTGCTGGGGGTGAGCGTGGAGTTGGTAGTGTCGCATTGCGGATTGTGGGGGGGACGAGGTGGAGGTGGAGGGGAGGCTTGCCTTCCCGCGCCTCGTTGCGTTTGACATAATATTGCTATTATTAATTAAACATGAACTAGAGCACTCAGACATCAATACCAATTGATTCGGAGGAGCTTTTTAGAACTAGCCGCTGGGATTCGAAAATACATTTCGAACGTTTTTTTTTATTTGCATTTTGTTTCTTTGCATGAAATAATGAGCGAGCACGGCTGCCCTAATCTGCCGCAGTCCGACTAAACGCCGAGTGACTTCTACACAAAGTGAACATAATGAACAATCCTTGTCGCGCAGTAATTAAGCCCGGCGCACACGTGAGTATTTTACTCCAGTAAAATGACGCATGAGTCAAAATACTCACGCGTAATATTTTCAGCGTTCGCCGGCCCACGTGAGTAAAATTACTCCAGGAATAAGTGGTAATGCAGATACGTGACTGTGCGCAGCCAATACTGGGCGCACAATGATTTAAACGCATGCGCTGTGAGTACCAGTGTTGACTAAATTTACTCAGCGCGCGCGCACACGTTGAGTAAAATGACTCATGAAGTCAAAAATTATCAAACACGTTTGATATTGAGTAAAATAACGCATGCGTCAAATTACTCAACGAAAATCCGCCGCACACGTGAGTAAAATGACTCACGTGTGCGCCGGGCTTAAGATCTTAAATTTAGGTAACCCATAATATCTATATTGATTTCTCTCTCCCGGGCTCTCTCTATATTTACTCCTGAATATATATATATATATATATATATATATATATATATATATATATATATATATATATATTAATTAGGTGTGTGTGTGTGTGTGTGTGTGAGAGTGCGTGATTGCGCGTCTGTGTGTGTGCGTGGGAACGGTAAAGATACGCATACACGCATACATACGCGCGCGCACGCACGCCCCCATATATTAATATATATATATATATTATATATATCCATAGGCCTTTCTGTAGAGCTCAATGCAATGGTGATTAGAAGAAGTAACTGGGCCATATTAGGCTAAATATAACTTAATGGCAGCTGCATATGTGCGCCGGACGTAAGTTACGTACGAAACAGGCAGGTGACCGGGGCTTTACGCCCGCGAGAGAGCCGTCTTCACACGAATCCAATCGGTTTTACCAGTCCGAAGGCCTACAGTCGCGACCGAACCACATCACGGCCAGCTGCACGCAGGAGAGTACGAGTAGTTAGATAGCAGGCTAACCCTCTCTTTGCTCGCATGTGACTTCGGTGCAACGAATAAGCATGCACTCGTCGTGCTGTGTGCGTGGTGCGTGCGGTGCGTGCGTGCCGTCGCGTGCGATCGGGCGGGTTAACACAGCGCGCGTCCGTGCTGCCTCCCGCGAGGCGTCTGATATCTGCTGCTGATAGCTGCACGCGCATATGCAATTACGATCACGAGCGTGTCAGCGACGGAGACGCGAGCCGTTTCCCTCTGGTCCGTGCGTCGCCGACGCACCCCGTCCGTTGTCACGCCACGGCCGACGTCGCCCCATCGCGTGCCGCACTCACGTGATCAGGGCAATTTCGTCGGCAGCACAGTCAATCGCTGTTGATCCGAGTCCGTGATCTCTCCTCGTGTGTGTGCGCGCGGTGCGCCGCCGGATGCCTGGCTGAGAGTCACGCGCGCGCGCCGCATCTCGTGGGGCTTCCGCTAATGATATAGCAGGGGTTAATCTACGAAAGCGACTGCCTGATAGCCATGACAGGCTTCAGCTCGTTAGCGATGAAAGAGTGATTCTGTTCGCTGTCGCTGTCTGTCTTTCATTGATGCGGCCCGACACATAATGAGACAGCCGGCAAATTAGCGCGCATCATCAAGCAGGTCGGCGCTCAACTGCGCTTTCATGCACTCATCATTGCGCGCGTGCACCCACAAAATGTAATTAAGTGTGTGGGTCAATAGACTGCGCGGTTATTTCTAGCGTTGGAGTTTACAGATACTGCGCGCGCTCTTCGCGAGGGCGACTGCGTGTGTGTGATTTGTCTCGGAATGCGTCTATTGACTTTCCCCTATATGTTATTTAATCATTTGCGCAAACAGAATTCCGCGCGTCACGTTCAGCATTCGCTGCGTCGGGTGCACGGAATTTTTCATGTGTTTACACATGCACGCACGCTCACGTGTACGGCGCGCAATTCAGTGTGTATTCCTGCATGTAGTGCATGCCTGCAGTCGGTATTCTGCATGTGTGCATGCTGCAGTGTGTATTCCTGCATGTGTGCATGCCTGCAGTGTGTATTCCTGCATGATGTGCAGTGCCATGGTTGCCTGCAGTGTGTATCTGCTAGCATGTGATCCTGCATGCCTCTGCAGTGGTATTCCTGCAGTCGTGTGCATGCCTGCAGTGCTGATTCTTGCATGTGGTGCATGCCTGCAGTGTGTATTCCTACGCGAGTCTGTGCGCGTTCTATCTTGCGTGCACGTGTGCGTGTGTGGGTGCGTGCGTGCGCCTGTGTATGCGTGCGTGTGTGGGTGCGTGCGTGCGCCTGTGCATGCGTGCGTGTGTGCGTGCATGTGGGTTCGTGTACCTGCGTACTTAGGCCTACTGTTCCTTCCTTCCCATCATATTCATACTTCAATTCTAGCTAAAATGACGATTCCGCTCTACATTCTTTGTGTCACGCCTCGCATGGAACTACTATTTTTCAATAACATTTCCTTCAGTTACCTTCTACGCGTCTCTCTTTTTGTTCAAAGTTAAATTGCGCGTGTGCGTTTTCTTCTGGCATGCGTTATTATTATTGCATGACGAGAGATTACGGATTAAACTCGATTTACAGCGGTACACCTGTGCTGTACCACAATGGCTTCGCGGTGCCCGTAGCAACATCTCGCGTTGTGTCACGCTTCTGTGATAGCAGGCACGCAATCGCAATAGCAGCTGTGCATCAGGCTAGGTATTTGCGCGCCAAAAGATTTGGCGCGGAATTACGTCTGCTCTCCCGCTTTGTTCGTCCCTAAATCTAATTGAAATGATGACTTTTCCGAATGCTCAAGCGCTAGCTGAAATGCTCGCTTTCCTTACAGTAGCATCGGACGATGTAACGCTATAAACAATCCTATCGGTATGTACGCTGTTTCTGTGTATGTGCACGCGAATAAAAGTGCATAATATATTAGAATGTTGATTACATTTTTTTTATACGTGCCCCATTTCACCGTTGTCGTCAGGCGTTAGTTTAGTCAGTATAAAGGTAAGTAAAAATAAGGACCCAGTTTTAAATTGATTTGATAAGTTGATCTGAGATAGCACAATACGCTTCGTTATAGTCAATAAATTGAAGGTGTCGTCGGAGATTAAAAACGTTAAACTTTTAAAGCCATCGATATCCACTGGCGTGTAGCCCTTGTAACAGTGCAAAACGGTGCGGGAAACTAGTTTTTCCTTCGATCACTGATATTACTTCGTAGCGAAAGTGTGTGCAAACACACTTTGTGATAATGGAATCCTTTCTTGCGCCAAAACCTGCGGTCGTTAATATCGGCCGGTGATACGTGTTTACATTAAATTTCATTAAGTTGCTAGAAGCCATGCGTGGCGCCGACAAGCCGTAAACGTTTACGACAATTACTTTCGCGTTTTACGAAAAACATGGCCGCGTCATTAGCCTGGCGGAAAGCACGTTAACGCACGTACACACACGCACACACACGTACACACACACACACACACACACACACACACACACACACACACACACACACACACACACAATGCAATGGTGATTAGAAGAAGTAACTGGGCCATATTAGGCTAAATATAACTTAATGGCAGCTGCATATGTGCGCCGGACGTAATAGTTACGTACGAACAGGCAGGTGACCGGGGCTTTACGCCCGAGAGAGCCGTCTTCACACGAATCCAATTGGTTTTACCAGTCCGAAGGCCTACAGTCGCGACCGAACCACATCACGGCAGCTGCACGCACGGAGAGTACGAGTAGTTAGATAGCTAGGCTAACCCTCTCTTTGCTCGCATGTGACTTCGGTGCAACGAATAAGCATGCACTCGCGTGCGTTTGTGCGGGCGTGCGTGCGTCCGTGCGTGCGTGCGTGCGTGCGTGCGTGCGATCGGGCGGGTTAACAACAGCGCGCGTCCGTGCTGCCTCCCCGCGGAGGCGTCTGATATCTGCTGCTGATAGCTGCACGCGCATATGCAATTACGATCACGAGCGTGTCAGCGACGGAGACGCGAGCCGTTTCCCTCTGGTCCGTGCGTCGCCGACGCACCCCGTCCGTTGTCATGCACGGCCGACGTCGCCCCCATCGCGTGCCGCACTCACGTGATCAGGGCAATTTCGTCGGCAGCACAGTCAATCGCTGTGATCCGAGTCCCGTGATCTCTCCTCGTGGGTGTGCGCGCGGTGCACGCCGGGATGCCTGGCTGAGAGTCACGCGCGGCGGCCGCATCTCGTGGGGCTTCCGCTAATGATATAGCAGGGGTTAATCTACGAAAGCGACTGCCTGATTAGCCATGACAGGGGCCTTCAGCTCGTTAGCCGATGAAAGAGTGATTCTGTTCGTGTCGCTGTCGTCTGCATGATGCGGCCCGACACATAATGAGACAGCCGGCAAATTAGGGCCGATCAGTCAAGAGCGTCGGCGCTCAACTGCGCTTTCATGCACTCATCATTGCGCGGTGCACCCACAAATGTAATTAAGTTGTGGTCAATAGACTGCGCGGTTATTCTAGCGTGGAGTTTACAGATACTGCGCGCGCTCTTCGCGAGGCGACTTGCGTGTGAATTTGTCGCGGAATGCGTCTATTGACTTTCCCCCTATATGTATTAATCATTTGCGCAAACAGAATTCCGCGCGTCACGTTCAGCATTCCGCGTGCGTCGGGCTGCACGGAATTTTTCATGTGTTTACACATGCACGCACGCTCACGTGTACGCGCGCAGATTCAGTGTGTATTCCTGCATGTGTGCATGCCTGCAGTGTGTATTCCTGCATGTGTGCATGCCTGCAGTGTGTATTCCTGCATGTGTGCATGCCTGCAGTGTGTGAGGTCACCAGCTTGCATACTTTTGTCATGCTCTTTCATTCTAAAAGCAGGAAACAAACCACGCGATGCACACCTACAACCTTCCGGCCCAAGGGCGCATCTATGAATTCAAAAATGCCGCCGACTTACCTTTCCTTAAAAGCAATAGCTAAATCCTCGGTTAAATAAGCTTCGCTACAGACTTGAAATGACGGACAGACGTCCCAATTTGGTACTATTAGAACAACAACGTGAATGCAGTGATCCAAAGGCGTTTTCGGCCGCGCGCATGCTTGAATTCAAAGAATGGCGCCGGTTTCAATTTCTTAAAAAATAGCTATATCTCTGGAGTTGAATAATCCTCTCATAAGTCAGAACTTAGCCACCAAATTTACTGACAGACCTAATTTGGGGGTCTACCCTATCTGCTCATACAACAAACAGAGATCGATGCAACTAAGTGATCCAAGCAGCGGTTATTCTGGCCACTCATCGCTTGTGATATCCATAGAATCGGCCACCCAGTAGCTGAAAAACATTACAACAACTTTGGCAATGTGATTTATCCGCCCGAAGAATATATACGCGACGACGTGAAAATTTGCAGACTGGCGCAGGTTAAACAGCCTACGATCAATTAAAAACAAGACACACAAGTGATCCAATTATAATTACAGGCGGCCATAACTCGAATCAACATGGCCGCCATCACATATATACTCTCGTACTAGCCCGGCATGCCAGAGAAATGACTCATAGACATAGTACTAACAGATCACAAACAGCAAACATGGTGAAACGATGTATGAATTCAACCCCGATATTTTTCTCAGTAATATAACAAAACACACATGCCAAACTGAGCAATCAACGAAACCCAGTGTGAGAGAGAAGATAATCTCAAGACACAAGGTTGTAGTTAACAGTACACAAGAACATCGCATGGCCAAAGCTAATAATCAACCGTATTGTTTAAGTTAAACAACATAAATGTTCTCGAAAACTGCATTGATCCACAAGTTTCGCAACGATTTGTGCAACCTTCAGTGGCGGTGAACACTGTACCTGCACTAAACAGCAAAATATAAGTAGCTTGTACTGTACAGCTATAGTACCTTCTGTTATGTGGCGTGCGTGCTATCAGCTGGCGTATAGTAATGCTGTTAATGTCCTGTCGTG